>NW_012115932.1:8027786-8040042 GCF_000951035.1 Colobus angolensis palliatus
CAGCAGCAGAGGCTGCAGAAGATAGAACGTTGCTGAACAGTGAGTGTACCTGTCTGATTCTTGCTTTGGAAGCTTCCTCTCAGGGGTGTACTCCACCGTGTGAGGTGTGGGGTGTCGGTCTGCCCCTAGTGGGGGATGTCTCCCAGTTAGGCTACTCAGGGGTCAGGGACCCACTTGAGCAGGCAGTCTGTCACTTCTCAGAACTCAACCTCCATGTTGGGAGATCCACTGCTCTCTTCAAAGCTGTCAGACAGAGTCATTTGCGTCTGCAGAGGTTTCTGCTGCTTTGTTGTTGTTGTCGTTTAGCTGTGCCCTGTCCCCAGAGGTGGAGTCCATAGAGACAGGCAGGTCTCCTTGAGCTGTTGTGGGCTCCACCCAGTTCGAGCTTCCGCCTCAGCAATGGCAGGAGCCCCTGCCTCAGCCTCACTGCTTCCTTGCCCTTAGATTACAGACTGCTGTGCTAGCAATGAGGGAGGCTCCATGGGCATGGGACACTCCCGGCCATGTGTGGGATATAATCTCCTAGTGTGCCCGTTTGCTAAGACCCTTGGTAAAGCGCAGTATTGGGGTGGGAGTTACCCGATTTTCCTGGTGTTGTGTGTCTCAGTTCCCCCGGCTAGGAAAATGGATTCCCTTCCCCCTTGCGCTTCCCAGGTGAGGCGATGCCTCACCCTGCTTCAGCTCTCACTGGTCGGCTGCAGCAGCTGACCAGCACCAATTTTCTGGCACTCCCTAGTGAGATGAACCCAGTACCTCAGTTGAAAATGCAGAAATCACCTGTCTTCTGTGTTGCTCGCGCTGGGAGCTGGAGACTGGAGCTGTTCCTATTTGGCCATCTTGCTCTGCCATCGCTATATTACGTTTTTAAAGATTAATATTATATTTTCATGTGTCTGCTATTTATTTGTAGTTTTTATCTGGAAATTTATTGTTTACATACTTTTTCCATTTTTCTCTTGGGATAAATGAACTTTTAAGAAGTTGATATGCAGAAGCTCTTTGTATTTTTTAAGTATTAATATTTGGCTTGCATACGTCAAAACCCTTCTTCCTTTTTAAATTATTTATGTGTTAACTTTGTTTAGTGTAATTTCATAATAGAGAATTAGTAGATTGTTATTCAAATCTGCTATTTTTTTCCCTTGTGGATTGTGAAGTTTTCATCATTTCCCCCAATATTTGGCTAGTACATTTTTTATAAATGGGTCCTTATTCTTCTTGGTGAGGATACACTATATACCCTAAGAGTAGATGTGTATAGTATATAATAAAAAAAGTCTTTTTTCCTTTAAAAATCACTCAAGCATTCACTTACTGTTTATTTACTAAATCATATTATCCCAGTGGTTTGAGATGCCATCTACCTTATATACTTAATGTATGTAACTCTTGTTCTGTCTGACCTTTATTTCACTATCTCTATGCCATCAGCACACTGTTTTAATTATATTAGCCTTTTTATAATATTTTAGTATCTTGAGTTCTTCCCTCTTCTTAGTTTTCTGCTGCCTTACCACTTCCTGTGCTTTACAGCTGGTTTTGCATTTTCTTTCACTTTCTTTCACCTGTAAGTCCATTCCTCAGGTCTTGTCCTGAGCTTCCTTCTCTGCCTGTACTCGGACTATATGGAATTTCATCTTCTAACTTAAGAAGAAGAATCCACCAAGAAGCATCTAAAACTGCAAATCTCCCATTAACATTGATAAACTTCAAATATTTTCACATAACCCTGTCTCATCTTATCCGACTTCTTGATATTTCCAACCTGAAACCCCATTGGCATGTCAAACTCAATGTGTTTAAAGCCAAACCCAACAATCTCAAATCTCCTTTTCACTTCCCAGAGCCCATGCACAATAATATCCTGTTATAACAATATAGGTGTAAATGTTTTAGAACCTGGGTTACTGATTTGGATCTCTCAGTATCATCACCATAACGATGAGGATGATAACCAATCTCTGTGCCAGGTTCTGAGCTACATATTCAGCAGTCTCTCCTTAATCCTTGACTCCTCCCTGTAGATTTTGTAGTATTATTAGAAACAGCTTAACTGAGGAAGAGAGAGGTTAAAAAATCCCTGCCAAAAACCTTACCTAATAAGTAGCAAAGCTTTTTTATGGTACGTCTATATACTCTGCAATATGTATTTGCTATGCAAATTTGCCTTATATTAGTTGTGGCAGACAGGCTCACAGGATCTTGGACAAAGATGGGATGGGATTAGTTGGAGAATGGTGGTTTATTATATCAGAGTCATCTAGTGGGCTTTAAAAATTATCTGTGTGCCTCAAACCTGTGAGAATCACTAAATAAATGTGTCTTATCACAAGATTTTCTAATATATGTGCTATACTTATATCCTTCAGAAAATATTATCAAGTCTAATCCTCAATAATTAAATACTAAGTGAAATGGCCTTTTAAAACTTACAGTAACTACAGATAACTTCAATCATTACTTTTTTTCACTGTAATGCCATGCCTACATCAAGTTTTAATATACATAAGATACATATCAAAGACATAATATATTAGACAAGTACAACTCTTCAATTTCTTAACTTTTAAGACACATAATTGCTCACGATGAAGACTTAAATGGAGATCGTCACTTTTCTAATTAATTTTTTTGTTTCATCCTTCTTACTAATTGAAAATAGGCTTTCAATATAGAATGCTTTGAAATTGGATGAAAAGACAGAATTGGAAATGAACTTAATTAACTACAAACTGTCCAAATCAATCATAGTTTGACAGTGCCTCAGTAACACATACAGTTCATAATTTATTTGAGATCTGCTGTAATGCACATGCCATAAATTGCACAGAAGCCACGCTCACTGTGCACAAAATTTAGTGCCAAGCTACAAAGTTGCACTGAGAAAAAACTGTCCCTTCAACACAGACTATAAGGGGGCATAGTTAGGTCTGCATGCTTTGTTACAGAGTCTCAGAGAGTCAGTCTTGGAATAAATTCAATATTGTAGGCAAAAGAGAAAAGAAGTTCATGCCTATGATGTCTATGAAATTCTATTACCCTCTTCTCTTTTTTTTTTTTTTTTTTTTTTGAGATCTTGTCTTGCTCTGTCGCCAAGGCTGGAGTGCAGTGACGTGATCTCAGCTCACTGCAAGCTCCACCTCCCAGGTTCACGCCATTCTCCTGCCTCAGCCTCCCAAGTAGCTGGGATTACAGGCGTCCGCTACCACGCCTGGCTAATTTTTTGTATTTTTAGTAGAGATGGGGTTTTACCGTGTTAGCCAGGATGGTGTCGATCTCCTTACCTTGCGATCCACCCGCCTCGGCCTCCTAAAGTGCTGGGATTACAGGTGTGAGGCACCGCGCCCGGCCTATCCTCTTCTTAGTATTATAAAAGTAATTTTGTAGACATTCAAAACATATAATATTGATTACAAAATTGATTAATCTCACTATGTTATGGATTATCTTATATTTCTGATTTTGAAGAAATTTATGTTTCTTCAACTAAAGAAAATTTACCTGTATCAAATTTTCCTTTGTCACGAAGAATAACTGAGAAAAATTATGGCATATACTTGACTAGGCCCCGTTGTAGAATATTTTTGGTCAAAGGGATCTCTAATTCTTACTCAATGATCATTCTTCACATGCAGATATCCTAAGCATATATTTAATTTCCTATATTCCCCAAATACTTAAGAAACATAAATAGCCACCACATTATCATTAACTTATTTCAATTCTTGAATATATGTGTTATTTTCACATATATTCATAGTAAATATCATAAGTAATATTTACTATGTGCTTCCAATATGCAAGCCGCAAAAATCCTACAAGGGTTTTGTTATTTCTTTTTATTCCTATGTAAGAAATGCTAGAAATATTCAATGAGGTATGCGAATAATTGAAGAAGAGGAAACTCAGTCATGTTACATAAATGTCTAGCTCCTACCAACACACATGTAATTTCAAGTTTCTGGAAGAAATAGTATTTGGCTAAAAAAATATTTTATTTTTCATGAGGTGTTCACAGAAATTATGTGGTTTCACCATATCTCAGATCGAATGATTTTTCAAGTCAGTGCAATGATGGTAATACCATCATTGACCTATCTTTAACCACCTGAAAATATGAGCAGTTTTAAGTAGGAATGGGTGGTATGTTTGAAATGGTAGGGATTGACTTAGAAAAGTCACAGGAAAGAATAGATCAGAAGAAAATATACAATTGTGGGAGGAAAAGACATGAAAATCCATCGGGTCTTTTGTAATGAAAAAAAAGTTATTTTAGTCAAGATACCATCTTCTACTTCTCCTGTCTGAAGCTATGATTTACTAATTATCAAGTGCAAAGAAAAGTGCACATCAATACTTGTTTGTTTTATTTTGCTTCATTTTTAATAGGATTATGATTAGCTCAATTTTTCTACTATTAAATAGAAGAACAAATTAGGCAAATAGAAAAGGTACTATAATTTTTATTTTTTTACAGTCTTTTGAAATAAATACAACACTGAATGCTGCTTGAGCTGAACTGAGTCTTAGGATGTAAATTGGAGCTTGATAAACAGGAAACTAACAGTTATATCATGATTTCAGAGTCTAAGACACAAAATGTTACTGACTTGGGGGGCAAAATGTGCAACTAAAGTGGGCCAAATGTTTTCTCACAAAGTACAGTCTATAAAGAACCGAAGGGGAAACTATAAACCTAATAAAACCAACTGGAATTGGTTGCTGAAAAGAACATATTTACTAGCAAATTAATAATAAATGATCACTATCATATAGTAATTGGTGGCCTCATATAACTAAATGAATTTAGGAGTATGGACACTTTCTGAAGTAGCTTGAATGGGGGTGTCCTGGGTGTCACTAAGACATGGCTTCTGGCCTCTTTGTCCCTAAGGTTCTCATATGTCTTAATGTCATGGTACATTATAAATGGTGACAGGATGGAGGTAGCATCCCTAGCCGATATGCTTCCAAGTTCAAAATTATTGGTGGTCATTTCTAACCACAATTTTGTTTAAAAAACTCTGACTAACCTTTATCTTTGATTGGGTGACCTTTCATTCCTGACTAATAACTGTTTCACTCTAGAGCTGAGAGTGTGTCAGCCCCAACCAATTGCAAACGTGGAGAAGGCTGGCTGCTCAAAGAAAATCTGGGGAACTTCTCTACCTGCAGGATGAATGGGTGCTGATTGTCAAAAATAACAGATACTCACTTCAGGGCTACTTAGAAAATATTAGTGGCCTCTCTCTTTGATTGCAGCAAGGTTATTGAATATATTTAGAGGAAAAAACCTTATAGCTATTCATCCAGCAAAGCACCTGGCATGTTATGGACACAACCCTGATCTCATGAAGGGTATAGTCTGGTGGGGTAAGTGCCACATGGTTCGTGTGCACTATCATTTTACCTCCTTACCAATAATAACTCCACTTGTACAAAATATTTCATATTCCTGTGTGTTTGGTAACAGCAGAAATCATGCAACATACAAATAATAAACCAACATTCTGTGTATGAAGAAACTAATTTGTGTATTTTCAAGTACAATTTTTAGAAATATGAGATATGGAGGTAAAAAATGATAAATTACTTTCTGCCTTGTTTCAAAACTAATGCATGTGTATTGTGACAGATTAAAAATATATAGAAGTGTTATTAAAAAGTCAAAACATAACAGATGCTGGTGAGGTTGTGGAGAAAAGGGAACACATATACTCTTGGTGGGAGTGTAAATTGGTTCAACCATTGTGGAAAGCAGTGTGGTGATGCCTTAAAAAGCTAAAAGCAGAACTACCATTTGACCCATCAATCCTATTACTGGGTATATACCCAGAGAAATATAAATCATTCTACCATAAAGACACATGCACGTGATTGTCCATTGCAGCACCATTCAGAATAGCAAAGACATGGAATCAACCTAAATGCCCATCAATGACAGATTGGATAAAGAAAATGTGGTACATATACACCATGGAATACTATGCAGCCATAAAAATGAATGAGATAATGTCTTTTGCAGGAACCTAGATGGAGCTGGAGGCTATTACACTTAGCAAACTAACACAGGAACAGAAAATCAAATACTACGTGTTCTCACTTAAAAGCTGGAGCTAAATATTGAGAACTTATGAACACAAAGAAGGAAACAACAGACATTGGGATCTACTTGAGGGTGGAGGGTGGGGAGGAGGGAAAGGAGCAGAAAAGATAACTACTGGGTACTGGGCTTAATTCCTGGGTGATGAAATAATCTGTACAACAAACCCCCATGACATGATTTTATCTATCTAACAAACCTTGTCATGTACCCCTTAACCTAAAATAAAATAATTAATTAAAACAAGTACATGGAAGTGAAAAAAATAAAACGTAAAAATCTGTACCCCACATCCTCCCCCATAACTTCACTCTTTAGATGTGGGGTGAGCTAGCTGTCAGCAGTTTGGTATATATTCTTTCTGGATGTAGAATTCTCCAGCAACTAAAGCATCAAGTCTAAGGCCTTCAACATATTATTTAATGGCTGACCACAGGCCCTGCACTGCCTTTTCTAATCTCTCTTAACATAGTCCCTAAGGTCCTGTTGCTCTAGTTACACTTGACTTCTTGTTCTCTCCAGACTGTATCTCCACTTTACCTCTTTGGTCCCTTTACTGATGATAGCACTATTATGTAGAATTCCCTTCTACCTCAAACCTTCATTGGTAAAATCCTAATCATCCTTCAAGAAACAGCACGGTTGCTATTATCTTCTGTTAGCATTTGTTATGATTTTATTATATAATTTCCTGTTTCTCCTAGGTCAAGTGTATTATAATAATAACATTACCTCTGAACTGTGAGCCACTGATTATACTTTTGTTACTCATTAATCTTCCTGTGCTTCAGAGGTATATGGCAGGGGTCAGCAAAACTATAGCTTGCTGCCAAAATTTGGCTCCTGTGTGTGGAAGGAAAGTTTCACTGTAACTCAGTCATTCCAAGCATTATCTATTGTTTATGGCAGCCTTTGTGCTACAACAGAATCCGATGAGTAGCTGTGAAAGAGATCACATGGCTTTGCAGTCCAAACTAATCTCTGACATTTTACAGAAAAAGTTTGCTGACCCCTGGTGTAAAGTTTTGCACATAATGAGTGTCCAATAAATACTCGATGAAATGTGCACATGAGTATTCTTTGGCTGTGACCCCTCAAGAAGTACAGCCCTGAATTTCAATGACTCAGTTGTTTTATCACCACAATGCAAAAACCCTGTTGAACCAATGTCTGCTCCATTTGGATGTTTTATTTGATTTTGCATGAGTAGTCTAGGTCTGGGTAGTGGAGGTGAAGTGGCAGTAAAATAGAGGACAAGATCATTTTTATCATGTCAGTTTATGTTGGCATGAAGTTACCTTTCCTTCCACAATCAAGTGTTTGTAGGGTGAAAGTTTTATGTACCATTTTATATAGATGCATCAAGAATATTTTACAAGTTGCTGTTACAACAACCAAAAATATGCTTTGACAAAATTGCTTGTGCTGACAGGAAATATTTCCAGAATGAAAATCTTGGTTATGATCATTTGGGTTACAGAAAGCATTTTGTTTATATCTGATCTACAACTTAAAGTTTCTCAAAATCTTCTAGCTCAGCTTTCACTGAAAAGAACACTTCCTCTTTGAAAGAGATGAAAAAACTGCCCATGTAATATTTTAACTGCCAACAAGTGGTTAGACTTCACATCTTGAAACTTTGCTTTTCAAGTTCAACCTGAAAGACATGTTTAAGAAAAGTCCCTAATCCCTGAACAAGACAAATTGCTTTGGCTAAAGAAGAGTCTAGTGAGATGAGTTTTACAGTGGAAGGAGAAGTTTGCAATTTGTCTTCAGAATTTTCAATTGCAGATAAACCTTACCAAAATCTGACCTCAACACATTTGATTATTTGGAAAACATACAACTCTAATGTAATAAAAAACACATAGGTTTTGGAACACAGATCCCAGAGTCATGTCAAATCTTCCATTTACTAGTATTTCGTTGTTTTTGACTGACTTTGTCAAGTCATAAACACTTATTACCTCAGGAAAAAGTAAAACAGAGATAAAAGTACTTACTTCATGCCTTTTTTGAGAGGATTAAATAAGATGTAAGTAAAAATGGCTAACAGAGTTTGACCAGAGAAAATGTTTACAGAGAAAAATCTGTAAACATTGATAATCTAAAAAATTAGAATCTAGTTTAATGGTCAAATAGAAATATTTCAATTTTCTGTCTTTTCCGATATAATCCCATTAACAACAAAAAAGCCAAATCATGGCATCTCTATTTGAAGTTCTCAAAGTTCCAGAGAGTATTAAACTTTTGGCAATCGTCTGTTACCAAAAACACCCTTAAGACTGGCCTTTTATACATAATTAGTTCATAGTCATTGGAAATAGGGCCTCCCATGTTAAGTGTTTGATAATAGTTGGCCACTGAGAAATGGAGACCCTTCTACAATTTACTCTCCTAAAAATACCCTGCCAGTCTGTAAAGGTGACAGCTCCCAAAGTGAATCAGAGCTGTAACTTCAAGAAGAAAGAGTGTGTTCTTCATTACCAAGTCCTCAAGTTAGTGAGATTCTGTGCCCTCGTTTTTCCTTTACGCATTTAATATTATTCATTGGTTTCAATTGAGCAGCTGGAAAAAGCCCTTTGTTTGGTTCTTAATCATTCCATTTGAGAAAGGCAAGTTTGCTGTCTGTGCTGGTTTTCTAGAATTATCCCTCAGTACCATAAACTAATGGGATGTTTTAAATTTAAAATGAGAAATCATTAGAATTGCAATAAGGTGAAATTATGAGGAGATCATACCAATACAAGTACCTGAATGTGTCATGCTTCTGGGAAAGACTTAAATAAATTAAGATGTAAACCTTGACACTAAAGGGAAAATTTAGATTTCAACACTATGCTGCAGAAATCTTAAAGCATTTTTTTAAAAAATAGGCTGCAGGAAAGACTATCCATGAAATGAGAGACTTTTCACATATCTCTGTCAGAGGTCAAACATGTCAATGTTTTTAGGTTGTAAATTTGCCATGTTTTGCTAGGTATGGGAAATAGGTTATAAATCTCTATTGAGTTCAACTGAGTAATTTCAGTGAAAAACACATGAATTTCACAGAAGTGAAAGCTAAATTACCTTTCCCTATTAATCAATGTAGACAACCAATTGGAAATGTGGTGGCTTTAAAGTTTCTCTCTTTTTTTTTTGTACTTAACAAAATATTAGTGCCTAAATTATCTGGCTAAATGATTTTGCTTCTTCTAATCATAAAAATTCTCTCTTAAATGCGATCTCTTTTTGTCAAGGTAAAAAAACTGTGTTTTTTATATTTTTTAATTTAAATATTTGTAGAGGCATTTATGCTTTTCCTAAAAGTATAATTCAGGCAACTTTGAAGTTAATCTGTTAGTAAATTGTAAATGAATGTTTCTTAGCCAATATTATGCTAGTTTAAGGGATTTATGTTTATGCAAGCCAAGATTTTGTTTGGACAAACAAGTTAAGAAAATATGAAAAACAGAAATAAATGAGAGCGAACCATACATTGTTCAATCTTCTGGAATAGTATCTGTCTATATAAAAGTGAGTCCTTGTGATTTGGAGATACAGATAGGAACAATTTCCTGAAGGTGTGATTTCAAACATTGGCAGGATTTTTTAAAATACTGAGTAAGAATGTAGGTAAGGAGGACAGGTTTTAAGCATGATCAAAAGAGAGAGACAGTTTTGGAAAGGGAGAAAATTGTCTGGAGTCAAGTGGTCAGGCAGGAAACCAGGAAAAGAAGGTTATCAAGGAAGACAAGGGACAGGATAAAAAACAGCTTAGAAAAGTGGGCAGACCCTTAACATTGTGAGAACAGGGAGCCATGTTGATTATTAATCAAGGGAGAGACATAATATTCTGTATGTTTCAGTTTCTAAGAGGCATTTGAGAGGAGTGGTCAAGTTCACACTCTGGAATCAGACTTCCTGGGTTTAAAACAAACATACTCCTCTTGCTATGTGTTTATGCGTGCGTGTGTGTGTGTGTGTGTGTGTGTGTGTGTGTGTGTGTGTTTGTCTAAATGTCTGCATCTTACAATAAAAATAAAAATGATTCTTATATTCTAGGGTTGTGGAGAAGATTAAATCAGTTAATGTACTGAAAGTACTTAGAAACTAGGACATACTGAGCACTTAAAAAATGTGGGCTACCTGTTTTATGGAGAGGGAGACTTCACTTGCCAACGACATAGCGGATGGCTTATGTGTCAGTCAGTTTTTGTATTGCTCTAAATACTTGAGGCTGGGTAATTTATAAACAAAAGAGGTTTAATTGGCTCACAGTTCTGCAAACTTTATAGGAAGCATGGTGCTGGCATCTGCTTCTGGTGAGGCCTCAGGAAGCTTACAATCATGGCAGAAGCAAGGGCAGGTGTGTCACATGGCAGCAGCAGGAGCAAGAAAAGAGAGAGAGGGAGGAAATGCCACACACTTTGAAACGACCAGCTCTCACAAGAACTCACTATCATGAGGCCATCACCAAGTCGTTCATAAGGGATCCCCTCTTATGACTGAAATACCTCTCACCGGGTCCCAGCTTCAACACTGAAAATTACATTTCAAGATGAGATTTGGAAGAGACAAACATCTAAACTATATCGGCTTGGAAGGAGAAGAACCTGGACAAAATAAACAATCAAGTGTGGTGCAGTCATCACTAGACCCCAGGCTCCTTAAAGCCATACATCCTATTAAAGTCTTACATCTCACATAGCCAGGAGAGTGCCATGTACAAAATAGATGCTCAATGCACACTAAATATTATTAGAGAATGAGGTGAAGCAGACATAGATCTATGGTAGCAGTATGTTAAAAAAAAAAAAAGCACATATGGGCAGTGTTTTAAGGGAAGAACTGTATTGTGGAGTGATTTATATAGTCCAGCCCCAGTTTCATAACTCAATAGTCCTTTAATATTGATTTGATCATTGCATGCTTCTGAGATTTTTTTTTCAATGAGGGCAATGATATTTAGAGTATTATTGTGAGAATTATTGAAGTTTCCTCACATTGTAGTACAGAGAGGGAGGAAGAGAGCACTCATACAGTCAAGCTCTTTCCTATCTGTTCTGAGAAGGTCACGAAATCTGTTATGGAGCCACCATTCTTATGGCCAAATTACCTCCCCAAAGCGCCATCACTGTAGGGATTAGGGTTTCAACATATGAATTTAGTGGGGACATAAACATTCATTCCATAGCAAAAGTAAAAAGGATTCTGAAGTCTGAGAAAGGGTGCTCATTTGGGATAAATATTTGGTTAATTTTTTTTTGTAAGTTTGAAGTAATAGCTCAACTCTCTTTGCATCAAAACCACTTCAAATAAAAAAAAAAAGGATTTGTAGGCTGCTTTCTGAATGAGCATGTTACTATTCCATAGACTGAAAACGTTCCTTAAACTAACGGAAAGAGAAGTAATAATTTTTATTTTATTGTATTTTTTGGAGACAGAGTTTCATTCTGTTGTCCAGGCTGGAGTGCAGCAGCATGATCATGGCTAAGTGCTGTATTGACCTCCCAGGCTCAGGGATCCTCCTGCCTCAGCCTCCCAAGTAGCTGGGACCACAAGTGCATGCCACTGTACTTGGCTATTTTTTTTTATTATTATTTGTAGAGACAGGGGTTTCCCTATGCTGCCCAGGCTGGACTCAAACTCCTGGGCTTAAGCAGTCTTCTTGCCTTAGCCTCCCAAAGTGCTGGGACAACAAGGCATGAGCCACTGTGCCAGGCCAGCAGTACTATCCTTGAGGACGTTACTCAGGAGATAATGTGTCATTTGCATGAAAAATAAACACATGCATGTTTGTGTGCATATATATATGTTTACATATACATGTACACACATACACATGTATACAAGTACATACACATATATACACATATCTATTCAGAAAAGCCCTAGGCTTTCTGAGGTCCACAGGCCATACTAAGAGACCTTTTGCCATATTTTTATATATATAAATAAATTACATAATCAGGGTTGTGATAGTTGGGAATAGTAATTGTAGTTGCTCTAGTCCTGGTCTCTATTGTGGAGTGGTATACAGGCTAACTTCTTTCTAATCCTGAGCTTAAACAAGTTAGGTTTTCTGGGTCCTTTTCTTTTCTCTTTTCTCTTCTCTCCTCTCCTCTCCTCTCCTCTCCTCTCCTCTCCTCTCCTCTCCTCTCTTCTCTT
>NW_012115932.1:8041789-8053041 GCF_000951035.1 Colobus angolensis palliatus
TAAACCTAAGTCTTGACTGATTCACATAAAGTTTTCTTTATGAAAAACCCATATTCCCTCATCAATGAACTCATCATCTCTTCCTAGGCTCATCTCTATGAAAATTTTCCAGCTAGCTTTGCAGTACCTAGAATACTACATTTAATGGAGGAAATACTGAATATGATTTATTACCCCATAAATCCTATGCCATTTTGCCTTTCTGCATTACTTATTCAGTTTTTTTATATTCTTGAAGATAATCGTAACTATATTCATATTCCTGTCACTTTCACCTGGATGTTAGTTTCTCAAGGAGAACATTCTGTCATCTAAATGTCTCTGCTAGAGAACAGCAGACTTCCCCTTGTAGTGTGTTCTATGCTACCAGAGATGCATGAGTTCCTTGACCCATATATGAAGCAAGTGCATAAACATGAATGGACCAATGAATGAGTGAGGGGGCCAGTACAGGGTGGACAAAGAGTCATACACATGCAAAGTTACAAATGGTTAATGCCACAATTCTTCCTTTCTGCTTGCACAGCTATAGCTTACCCAGGGAGGATTAGGACCCAGGGGGAGAGTAAGGTGTGATGCAAGAGAACATGGTGTCCTTTCCATTGAGGTTCAATTTTCTTTCTAGCTGAAGTTTTCACATCATACATAGCCCAATGCCAATTCATCTGGATATATGAGATTGTCCTGTGTGTGTACATATATATATATATATATTTTTTTTTTTTTTGAGATGAAGTTTTGCTCTTGTCCGCCAGGCTGGAGTGCAATGGTGTGATCTCAGTTCACTGCAATCTCCACCTCACCGGTTCAAGCGATTCTCCTGCCTCAGCCTCTCAAGTAGCTGGAATTACATGTGCCTGCCACCACGCCCAGCTAACTTTTGTATTTTTAGTAGAGATGGGGTTTCAGCATGTTGGCCAGGGTGGTCTTGAACTCCTGACCTGACCTCAGGTTATCCTCCCACCTCGGCCTCCCAAAGTGCTGGGATTACAGGCATGAGCCATCGTGCCCGGCCTGTCCTGTGTGTATTTTATGTATGTTCTGTTTCTCCTCCTTGATTATAATGTGGTGAATCTTCTATTTCTCTTATAATTGTATCCATTGTATGATATATGCAATATTCAGTATTGATTTAATAAATGCTCCCTAACAAATGGGATGAGTTGTGGTGGAAACTCTGATAAAATAATACATTTGGGTGACTTAATCCAAAATTCTAACTCCTAATTTTGAAAGACTCAAAATAGCCATTAAATGTTTTCAAGTATGCCAGGCACGATGGCTCACGCCTGTAATCCCAGTACTTTGGGAGGCCAAGGTGGGTGGATCACCAGAGGTCAGGAGTTTGAGATAAGCCTGGCCAACATGACAAAACCCCATCTCTACTAAAAATACAAAAATTAGCTGGGTGTGGTGGCAGGCGCCTGTAGTCCCAGCTACTCGGGAGACTGTGGCGGGAGAATCGCTTGAACCAGGGAGGCAGAGGTTGCAGTGACCTGAGATTGTGCCATTGCATTCCAGCCTGAGTGACAAGAGCACAACTCCATCTCAAAAAAAAAAAAGATGTTTCCAAGTGTAGTATACAATATCTATTGTTTTTGTCTGTTTTCTAAGCCAAAAAATATAGCTATATGAAAGTCCACTGAAACTGTTCTTTGAAGCATTTAAGAGGAATAATATGGATGAAAAAATCATCAATTTTAAAAATCTTTGAGCAACTATAGGTAGAATTACAGTTGTTATTTTCTTAGCTAACATATAATAGGTACTATGGTAAAATATATGCAAGCCTATTAATTTAAAATGACACTATGGGATGATAACTACAAGCTAAGCTACAATATGTATGGAAAGTAATTATGCAAACTCTGCTGAAATAATCCTACTCTTCTTGTTACTGGCTTATTTTTATATGAGAATGCACTACTGAGAAAATTCTTACAAGGTTTTATTCAATTCTACACAAAAGAATATTTATTTTTGGCTTAATCTGTCTATTGAGAGCATGCACACTTGCTCTATCACATAATCCCTGAGGTAAAAATAAAATGTGTATGCTTCATCCCTATATAGGGATGCCCTACAATGGGTATGGAGAGGCATTTTATGGCCAGGCTTTACTGTACGCATTCTTTACCATCCTGGAATCATTTCAGCGTTTGGAAAATATCAGAAGTGGTTATGTGGTGTAAAAATACCAGCATTTCTCTTATGTGAGAGAAAAGCAGATGCTAGTATTTACTCCATTTTGTCATGGTAAAGCTATCACTCATGGTGCCTGACTCACCTGGCCACAGGCTATAGGACTAGAGTGTCATCCCAACCCAAATTGCCATGGTCACAGATGTTGGGCCTGTGATAGGTACATAAAGCAAGGAGAGTCAGTAAAAAGCTTTCCTGTTATATATGGAATGTGAAGAAAGAGGGCTCCCCTTTTTTTGAGATCTCAAACTATATGCTCTCAAATCACGTAGCTGATTTGGTCATCTTTCATGGCACATGGGAAACCTGCCTAAAATTGAAATCACTATACAAAGGGAATGAGCCAAGAGAGAAAGAAACAGTCCAAATGACATTCCTGAGGCATTTAACATTGCTTGTGTAAAGCCAGCTTCGTCTACCCATGGGCTTCCCATATGTGAAACCAAATAAATTATTTAGTTGCTTAAACAAGTTTAAATTGGTTTTATATCATTTAAAATCAAGCCCCTATACTATAGTGCTCAAATCCTCAAGGCAACAGATTAGTAAAAATCAAATACATTTTTAAAAGTTATCCTTTATCTTTTTGTAGTGATTAGAGTGACTAGGTTCTAAATCATTTATCTTGCTTTGGTTAGTCAAGTATATGGGTATCAATCCTTGGAAGGCATAGTTTGCAACATTTCTGGGAAGAAGTCAGCTAATGTGTAATGAAACTAAGTGCACTCATGAGAATTTTGTAGTCATTTTGACTCCACAATTAAGTGTTAGATATTATAAATTCTTCAATGCAGTCTGTTTTACCTGTTACCAGGGGAGGGCATCCCTGTGTGATTTCATTAGTGTGTGTGTCCGTGGGACATCTTTACAAGCATCATTTTTAAGGTTTATGTTTGGATACTTAATTGTATGGCACCATTCTATAACAAGGTGAATCTGAAATGTTGACAGTTAAATCTCTGAATAGATAACTCAAACAACATCCTCTAGGAAACTTTGTTTGCAAGTACCAGAGTTACTTCAGGGTTTCAATGTATTGTTTATAATCCATTGTCTGAAAGAAGAACCTCTTTCCTTTATAAATCACCCAGTCTCGGGTGTTTCTTTATAGCAGTGTGAAAATGGGCTAATATGAAGTCTTTGCTGTTACCAGTTTTATATGTAAAGGCTTAATTTCTCTATATCTCACATGCTTTAGGTATTTTTCTATTTTCATAATTTATTGACTATTGGGTTTCTAAACTGCCAGCTACAGGATTTGAGAAGTTACAATTCTCCAACCCATGTTGGAGACTTGTCAAATTATAGAACATTAAATGAATGGGATTTCTATTTTATTTTTCAGCATTTATTGGTAGCAAGTTCTAAGCACCATGTGTCACATAAAGTGTATGAGAGTAGGGTGGTATCTAGATACAGAAGCACAAATATGAATAATGGAACTGAAGAATCTATAATAAGTTACTGCAGGTGGTGACTCCAGAGGAAGACAGTTCTGTGTAAAAACAGCACCAATTAATGACAGATGAAAAAAAAAAGTAGAGGAAAAATTCCTTTGGCACATCTAACAACCTAAGTCACCAGGGCTATAAAAATCCTGATTATTTTAATATGCATTATGAATTTTAATTTTTAAAAATACCCCTAGAATACTTTAAATCAACTTTTTTATGATAAAGAATTTACATGTCATGTAAAGTTCTCTTCCATACTTTGAAGGTTAATTCATTTTCATCCAGGATCTTATCCTGAGGCAACATTCAGTGCCATGGAGTGAGGCAAAGATAAGTTTGAATTGCCGTAGAGTTAAATACACAATGTGGAAGAAGAAAGCTCCAGGAGTGATCCAGTTTATCTATATGATAAAATATAGCTGTAATGTGTATTTCATGGTTAATAGCTGCAGCTGTGCAGAGTGTACAAGTTTACAATGTCCTATAAAAATGATGGCTACAACACAATTAGTCTCTCTGGCTAGAGCTCATGAGCATCACTTATCCTTCAGATTTGAACCCAATCTGAACAACTTTCAGAACACAGAGGCAAGTAAATTATGGTTCTATGGTAATGAGAACCAAACAAACCTCACTGTAGAGAAGAGGAACCTGGGTTACTATCTGATTAGTTATGTACATTGCTTTAATGATTCAGATGAGTGAACCATTATGCTAGCTCTCTACCCAGTTTGAAAATAACCACTAATTCTGATACATTCCTTAAGCTTAATCTTTACAGACACTGAAGAGTTATGAAGAATTGTCTGGTAGAATCAATGGCAAAGTTATATCTTTGAATGACAAGTGCAAGCCTTTGACATTTCAAGACATTCTTGCTGTCTTTGAATCAAGTCCATTATATATTTGCCAAGTCTTTCTCAAAGTAAGATAAAACAAAATAAACAACCATCAATGCTTTCCCCTCTTCTCATGTTAACTTTGGCCTAGATGTGACAAATACCACTTCTCCTCACATTCCATTTAATAAAAACTAGTCACAGGTCCCTAAACTTAATTGAAAAGGAGACTGGAAAATGCAGTCAGTCTTCCCATGTGTCCAGAAGGAGGAAATGGAACAACAGCAATCTAGTCGGATTCTTCAACATTGACTATTAGAGAATGGTTCCATCATTTGGTTACACCTGTATTCTCAGAGATAATAATTTTATTCTCTACGATTTAGAAGGAGCCCTGCTTTTAGAAACTGAGTGTTTACTGAAGCTCCAAATTGGTGAGTAATTTCACTAGGAAATTTTTGTTTGGTCATTTCTGTTAACACTTATTCAACTGGATAAAGTAACATAATCTGAACAAAGCATCATTCTACACATCATTCTACGTATGCCTGTGATCTCAGTTTGGCACCAATGCCTCACTTTCTTGTGATAGTTTCCTTGGAATCCTTGGAAGACATTATTTGATGCAGGATCAGTTGACCTGTATATCGAAATTCAAATCTGCCAGACTATCATATTCAAAATACAAGTCAAATAATTCTAAGCAATAATGAGCCTGCTCTTTGCTCTTCAACATATTCACTAAGATATATCTCCTCAAGAATTCTTGAAGAATATTGTGACTCTATACTGAAAGTTTTCTTTAAAGGGATATTATAGAAATTTTACATATTGCTTCATATGGAAATTGTATTAGTTCGTTCTCAGGCTGCTAATAAAGACATATCCCAAACTGGATAGTTTATAAAGGAAAGAGGTTTAATTGACTCACAGTTTCACCTGGGTGGGGAGGCCTCATAATCATGGCAGAAGGCAAATGAGGAGCAAAGTCACGTCTTATATAGCAACAGGTGAGAGAACTTGTTCAAGGGATCTCCCATTTATAAAACCATCAGATCTCGCAAGACTTATTCACTACCAAGAGAACAGTATGGGGGAAACTGCCCCCCCATGATTCAATTATCTCCACCTAGTTCTGCCTTTGACACGTGGGGATTATTACAATTCAAGGTGAGATTGGGTGGGGACACAGCTAAACCATATTAGAAATCTTCCTAAAATTGTATTTTCATCACCTCTTTCTCAGGTTTACCTCACAGCATACATTAAAACTCTCTGCTTCTCTGTGTCTTCAGTTTCTTAACCACCTTGGCTGTCTCCATTTTCACCTCTGCCTTTCCTGCCCTTTACCCAATAATATTCAAGCACTGTGCTTCTGACAGGTAAACCACCCACACATGTTTTCTTTATCATTAAACAACATTTAATTGACTAATTTTATAGTTATTTGACAAGCTATTACAGAAAAAAATACGTTTCCTCTAAAATAAATTGCTTTTGCAAGTAAAATTTCACAGAGCAAGGTGTTAAATGTATTTCATAGACTACACGCTACGTGTAAGATTTGTTTCATCTCTTTTCTCATAACACCATCTTGCAAAAGATGCTGGCAGATACTTTTCTGTGGGTTTCCACGATTCCTCAAGGGCATTCTCATTTTAGCTAGTATCACTGTTTTATGCTGTTGACCTTTCCATAACGCCTATTATAGAGGATTTTCCCCCTAAAATACATTTTTAAAACAGCATTTACATATGCACTTGTGTTTATTTGGGCTTGTTCACTAATGATTTGTACAAGCTAAGTAGTTTTTTTCATTGCTTTTGCAATCTCTTAGATTACTGTTCATACTTGAGAAAAATAGTTTTGTTAATTTTTCAATATTTAAAATATTTTCCTTTCACTGATGATTTATAACTGATTTGAAAAAATATGTTGTCCTTTTTTTCATTTTATTTTTTAACAAGTTTATGAGAGTTTTATCTGAATCGGTATATATTGGTATACTGACTCAATAACAAAATGATTAGAGCTTAAATTCTATCACACTCCTCTTGAGCTTGTAGAATTTCTTTCATACAATCAGTTATATGTACATAATATGAATAAATATATATTTTTTCGAGACAGGGTCTTGCTCTGTTGCCCAAGCTGGAGTGCAGTGACCTGTCCTCAACTTCTCAGGATCTGGGCTCAATCGACTCTCCCGCCTTGGCCACCCAAAGTGCTGGGATTACAGATGTGAGCCAGCACACCCAGCCAAGAATATTTCTAATACCATCTTCACTCTGAATATTAGAAATGAAATTTAAAGAAAAAGGATGCACAGTGAGATCAAATTTATGCTTTTTAAAAAATATCCCTGAGTTGGACAATTAGAACAGACCCCCCAAAATGTGCTGTGAGTCACCCAGAGTTAGAAATATTTGATGACAGCTGACATTTCTACCTGGGGGTTAAATAAGAGGTGCTTACATTAACTGCCTTCTCCTTATCTTATCTACAGCTGTATTCTAAAATTTGGTGGGGAACACAGTGGAGTGGGCCTAGGTAACATGAACAGAAATGGAATGAGTAGTGGATAGCTCACTACATAGTAATCTGTGGCATGAAAATCTGGTTTAAAAAGACTTTCCAAAATACACATCTGTATAATTTTTAAATAAATATTGTAAGTATTATAAACACATTAATTATGGACATTAAAATTCAATTTGCTAAATCTTTGGAATTATTATATAACTTAGACTAATGCAGCCAGTTTTAATTTTTTAACTCTATTACTTTTACAATACCATTTTTCTTTCTTGACTTCCTGGGATTACTAAACATCTATGGCAACAAAAGGAGGAGGAAATAAAAACGTCCTTTTTTTTTTTATCCTTCCAATTCGCCAGCCCTAAACTCAACATCTTGAAAACATCTCTTTCGCAGTGAGGAATTAATTCTAGCAATCAAAACCCACCAGTGAACATGTCAAACACAATCAAGCCTGGCATTTGCGTTATTACAACATCAATATGATACCTCTGTTGTCCTAGAAAACTTAAGCCATCATTGGGATTATCAATACTAGTATTTTTGCTTTATTTAAGAAATTGATTAGTTTAACATTGCTGAATGGAAAAATAAACTTCTTGCAGATCAATAGAACACTATTGTCTCCTGTGCGTTTTCTTTTCCCCCTGATAAATGCTTTTGATAAATGCCACTTTTGACTGTTTGCCTAGCTAACAGATTCCACATATTAAGTTTGAGCAGCTGTTGCTGACACACTGTTCCATCCTAAATGTCCTGTTTCCTTTTCAGCAACTCAGCAACAGTCTGGGTACCCAATCATGTGCTGAAGACATAAAATTATTTTGATAGGAATTAATAGAGAACACTAGCCAGTGGATGATATAAGGCTTTCTGAATCATGCCCACCCTTTGTAAAAAAGCAAGAATTCTTCATGAGAATAGTTATTAAAGCTAGGGAAACTGAGCAATAAATATTACCACCAGTACTTTATATCACTTAAAGATGACATGGTGAATTAGTCAGGCTTCCTACAGGGACAGAACTAATAGGATATATGTGTATATATATATATGAAAGGGAGTTTATTAGGGAGAATTGGCTCACACTATCACAAGGTGAAGTCTCATTATAAGCCATCTGCAAGCTGGGAAAGAGAAAAGCCAGTAGTGGCTTGGTCTGAGTCCAAAAGCCTCAAAACCAGGGAATCTGACAGTGCAGCCTTCAGCCTGTGGCCAAAGCCCCAAGAACCCCCATCAAGCCACTGGTGTAAGTCCAAGAGTCTAAACGCTGAAGAACCTGAAGTCTGATATGCAAGGGCAGGAGGAGCGGGAGGAAGCATCTAGCACAGGGGAAACAGAAAGAAGCCAGGAGCCCCAGCAAGCAAGCGTATCCCATTTCCTTCCACCTGCTGGGTTCTAGCTGCACTGGCAGTGTAGTGGATGGTGCCTACCCACATTGAGGGTGGGTCTCTCTCTCCCAGTCCATCAACTCAAATGTCAGTCTTCTCTGGCAACACCCTCACAGATACACACAGAAACAATACTTTACAAACCATCTAGGCATCCTTCAATCCAATCAAGCTGACACCTAATATTAACCATCACACATGGTAACAAGTAAAAATTCTAAATTTCTAAAACATCGAGCAGTCAAGTCTTAGCTATGGCTTGATATGAACTTACTCCTCTTCCTAGTTCTATCCTCTCTGCATGAGTATACAATATATATGTGAGGACATATTTATTCTGTCAGTGATGTAAAATAAACTATTTGTTGGCTCTAATTTTAATTAATTTAACAGCTTGTACTCTTCTAATGTTGTATTTGTTTTCTCCTACAAAATTCTCAATCCCATGAGATCAAAGATTCTGTAATACAGGTGGTCTTAATCAAATCAACATGAGAGTACATATTTGTTGAATGAATGGTAAGTGAGTAAGTGAATAATGAATAAAAATCCTCATGGTAGACATTCTAAGTGGGGGAGGCAGAATGTAATTCCCTGTCTCTTCTAAAAGTTGACAGCCATTTTGGAGTGCAAAAGTTAATATTGAAATAAAAGTTACATAATTCAAGACAATGACAATGCTGTAAAAAGGCAAAGATTCTATGCCACGAGTGAGTGGCACAGACCATTTTCAGAATAAAGATTGAATCACCAGAGGCTTGGCTGTTTGAGAAAAGGTTTTCAGAGAATATAGAACTTGAACTCAATCATTCAGAAAATATCATTTGAGCGTCTACTGCATGACGAGATCTGTACTAAATATTCGATCAACATTGTCTCATTTAAATCTCACATATCCAGGAAATGAATGTTTTGATTATCCTGTTTTACCTATAGGGAGACAGGGGTATAGGGAGGTTAACACCTTACATAAAATTAGGAAATAGTGAAGTCAGGCTTCAAAATCAAGTAGTCAGATGGCAGACACCTGTGTTCCTATCTACTACCCCATGTGCCCTTCCTGAGTCTCAAAAACGAAACAAAACAAAACAAAACAAAAAACCAGTAAAATATATAAGTGAAGGGGAGATAAATATAATTAAAAGTGTGGAAATGGCAATGCACAAGAATACTTCAAACGATTTAAGAAACTGGAATTAACAAGCCGGATTATCCTAAGGCCACCTTATAGTGAAATAATAAAATAGTGATAATGATTACAACCATCTTTTTTGAGTTCTTTCAATGTGTCATGCACGGTGCTGAGCACTTTATGTGCAAAGTCCCATGGATGCCCATGATGCCCTCTGTGACCTGTTTCAGAGTCTGAATTCTGGTAGGTACTAGAGATGCGTAGGGCCAGGTTAAGGTGCTTGCCTTTCATTCTAAATGAAGAGACACTTAAGGTTTTCAAGAAGTGGAATAATACACTAATACTAGTGAATATTTCTATGTAAATATTATATACATTTCTAGTGACTATAGTTTGTGAAATCTTATAAAAAAGATACTTTAGCAAGATTAATCTACTGAGATTGGAAAGGATGGATTTCCCATGTATGAGAATGAGTGTGTGCATACACATGCGTGTTAGAGAGAGAAGCCATGTTCTCTGAGAATTTAAGAGCATGGATTAATTTGGATATTGAGCAATTTAATTTAAGTGTTAAGAGGATAACGATCTGAAAAGCATTGGCAACATCGTGAATGAAGAATGGGATAGATTGTGTATGTGGAAGGAATGATTAGAACAAAGTAAAAAATTAAATACATTTTGAACATAGGAACATTAGCAAAATCTTTTTGTAGTTTCAAGCTAGGAGAAGAAGAGAGTCCAAATACTTCAGTCCAAAACTGGATGCTGTACCGATGAGTGTCTTTCTATTTACCAACTCTCTATCTGCATCCTATGGCTTGAATTTGGGGGTTCTGTGTGGTATTCTAGTTTCTCATAGGACTTCCCCTTGCCCAGGACCTGATATGGAAAATGACTAAACCTTGGCTGTCAGAGATGTCTTTGTTTGTTTGTTTGAAACAATTACCTGATCTGAACAAAATCAGTGAATGAGAGTGAATGTGGGTCTGTTTCCTCTATGGCTTCTCAGGATGCATTGTAGCACCCAGAGCAGCTGGCAGAGGGGAGTGGAGCTGCATGTATTCTAATATGGTTAACTTATTCTAATGAGCTGCATTCTCTAAAATCAGACTTGCTGATGTTGTCAGGAAATAAATTTAACTCCCCCGCACAAATAGATGTGAAGCTGAATTCTCTGATACATTTTATTTTCCACAAGGTAATCAAGATTCATAAAACTCTGATTTAGGATCAGGGCATCAGGGAGTCATGTCCCTGAGGGCAACAAAATCTCGTAATGAGAATTGTGTTTCAATGCTCTTAATCTCATGGGATCTGATAAATGGAAACAGCAGAGTAGAATCTTACTCTCTTGTTTAGCTTCCTTGTCCTTTCTGCTCTGTAAGTGATTCAACACCAAGGTTAGGAAATATGTAAAATGTGCAGTATTTGCTTCTGGATCAGAAAATACTACTCAATCAAAAGAACAGAACATGAAGTGGATAGCACATTACATTTTAAGATTATCAACATCTTCAATATTATGCTAAATTCTTTATTTATTTATTTATTTATTTTATTTTATTTTTTTATTGTTGTAATGTTATTTTTAACTATTTTCCCAAATTTTTTTTTTTTTAATTATACTTTAAGTTCTAGGGTACATGTGCATAACGTGCAGGTTTGTTACATATGTATACTTGTGCCATGTTGG
>NW_012115932.1:8057886-8074020 GCF_000951035.1 Colobus angolensis palliatus
CTTGAGCAGGCAGTCTGTCCCTTCTCAGATCTCAACCTCCGTGTTGGGAGATCCACTGCTCTCTTCAACGTTGTCAGACAGAGTGGTTCGCGCCTGCACAGGTCTCTGCTGCTTCCCCTGTTATTTTTTTTAGCTGAGCCCTCTATTATGCTAAATTCTTAAATCTCCCCTTAATGGTCAAAAATCAAGGTAACATCTCTTTTGTTTTCCTCTAGTTTCCCTGGAATTATTAACTTCAATGCAGAAGGTGATGAGACCATCCCCAATCTATCCTTTTCACCTTTCCCATCCCGCCTCTAGCCCCCCAATGTATTATCACAAATAGCTCTCCAAATAACAACCCATTAAGGAGAGATTTGGCAGCAAAATGAGAGTCAGTAGAGTGAGAGCTAAGAAGTATGATCACATGTAATTTTTAAAACTTTCTTATTTTAAAAACATGAAATACTTTCAACTGTTCTAATGTAACTCATAAAAAGCCCCAAGTGCATGTCTGGACTAAGGTATACTCAGAACTTCCACAGCCGGCATTCTGTGTTGAAAGTCAAGATTGATGATACACAGTTTTCTATACCTGATATCTGGAATCCACTAAATACAAGTTTGCATCACCAAAATAAAAATAATTAATGGCACACTTAAACTTTTTCTATTAAATGTGGAAAAGAAAATCTGCTCAAGGAGTCGATTCACCTTGTTAGACTTCATGGGTGTGTGACCCTGAAAACCTGAAGGAATCTGCTGCTTGTAACTTTGAAAATGCCAGTGCTGTGCTGTGATCAGGAAAACACAAGATAATGAGTAAAATGACCTTCTGAGGAAACAAAAGGGGAAGTAGTAGTTTGACAGACATGTAGAAAATGTGGAAGTAAATTCTTTTATAATTCTGCCTTTTATGCAGAATGTATTGATTAAATATTTGGTTGTGGGAAATGTAATTTCTTTAGTTGTGGAATATATAAAGAGTTGACCTGATGAGATGGTGATCTTGTTCAATGTGTTTAGTAAGGCTTTTATTATCTATTCTTAGATATAAGACAGGAAAAGACACTCAAGGGGAGATATGCTGCCATTATACTTAGAAAGAAATGCAGGATTCATTCCACAGAATCTGTAAATCATCATGTGAGTGATTCTCCATGTGAGCTATTCTCAGCTGATGCATAGGTATCACACCCAGGCATTCTGATTGAACTGGTTTCAGGTGTAGCCTAGGCAGTAGTAATTTTAAGGGTTTCCCAGGTGATTCAAATATGAAACAAGGATTAATAAACATTACCCCCATGCTAGAACTATTGATTTTCTCTAATAATATTTACCATGCTCACCTTTCTCCCAATCTCCACAATATCCCACCCCCAATGAGCCTACCTGCTGTTAGAAGGGGCCAAGTCCACTTCCACCTGAGGACTTTTTATGTGTTGTTTTTATTGCAATGTTCTGACACTGACCACTCCTTTCTTTCACCTTTTTCACCCCTTGCAGATAGCTGTGGGGCTGGCTCATTCAAATGTCACCATCTCAAACAGGCCACTTTTGACCTTATATCTAATCTAAAAAGACTCCCCATTCACATTAATCCTCATCAGTTCAGAATTTATTTTATTTGTTTCATGGCATTGATCACTATTGGAAATCCTCACTCAGCCAGGCCTTTCTTGTTTACTAGCTGACAGCACTCACTACAAACCAGACTGCACTGTCCTTTTCATGGCTGTTTACTAATGTGGCCTGTTTGCCTAAAACCAAGCCTGGCACATAGGGGTATTTGCTAAATATTTACTGAGTAAATGAGTGAGTGAGTGAGTGAGTGAGTGAGTGAGTGAGTGAGTGAGTGAATGGAATGTCAACTGAAAAAGACAATGCATAGGAAAGTCTTTCTGGACCATGAATTATTCGTTACTAAATCCCAGTGCCTTCCTTATATTACAGAATACATTTAATCTCCTTTCTATATAACAGCATTTTTCTTCTCTAGGGCCTTTTTTTTTTTTTTTTTTTTTTTTAACTTTCTCAAAGCAATAAGTGAAACAGACTTTGGATCAAAGAATGTGCAGGCACATGTGCCAATAACCAAAACAATTTTCTATCACAAAATTCAATCAGGGCTTCTTTAATCAGGACATAAATCTTTCAGACACACATCACAGACTGTACCACATAAGACCATAACTGCTTCTTTTTTTTTTTTTGCTTTTTCCCCCATCCATTTTGCAATTACAGCCTATCAGTGGAAGAGGAACAGCACTGAAGTAGCATGGAGAAAGCAATATCCTGAAAAAGCAGTTTTAAACATGATGAACTTGGTACTTTTAGTTTGTCTCAGTCTGCAATTTCAACTCTCATAGGACTCAGTGAAATGGAATCAGGCAATGGCGATCAATAATCTGAAATTCTGTTGTAAAGGGTATAGTATAAAATAAACATTAAGAGCTAGAGACTGTTCTTCTATCAGCAACACCCTAATTTCTTCAAAGCCTATGAAATTTTAAGAGTGATAGCGAGAACTTTTTACCTGTAAACATTGCACACATTTCCTCTTTTTGTTCAACCCAGTGAGAGCATTTGATGAGAAAGGCTGAGTTTATCCTGAACAATCTTTTCATCAGTTTCATATACTTGTCATAAAATGTGACCATTTGAGTGTTGGCTGTATTTAGCAATCGACATATACAAAACAATGAAAAAATGCAAAAAAAACTTATCAAATAGTATTTTTTTGGAAAAAATGAGTAAAAGTCTATTACTCAGAGAAATTTTAATGGAAATATTGTTAATTCATTTAAACTAAAGAGATAATGATAGGCAAGTTTTATTATATATTGTTTTTTGAAACTTGAAGAGTTTGGGATTTGCAGTGGTAAGAATCATGAAAGTGGAAAGGCAAGGAAGAAGGATGAGCTGCCCTGTTCTCATAAGCTACAGGTTAATAAGCTCAAAAGATATCTGTATGGTGCCTAAGAGTAATGCATATTTTTCCACAATGTAACCAAACTGTGGAATTTATGACCAGGACTATAATATACCTGGGTCAGAAAACATGCATTAAGATCTAGACTGGATACCAAAGGTGTAGAAAAATGATTTTGCATAGAAAAATGTCTTAACAGGAACATCTCATACAATAGGGTTCCCCAGCCCCTGGGCCATGGACCGGTACCATAGGTCGGTGGCCTGTTAGGAACCGGGATGCCACAGCAGTGGCGGAATAAGCATTACTGCCTGATCTCTGCCTCCTGTCAGATCAGCGGTGACATTAGATTCTCACAGGAGTGTGAACTCTATTGCAAACTGCACATACAAGGATCTAGGTTTCATGCTCCTTATGAGACTCTAACTAATGCCTGATAATCTGAGGTGGAACAGTTTCATCCTGAAACCATCCCTCAGTGAAACTGGTCCCTGGTAACAACAAGGTTGGGGACTGGTGTCATACAATATGAGAACATTTATAAATGCATTGTTCTATCAAATGTAAAAAAAAAAAAACAAGATGCGTTTTAGTTTTGTGCATATAATTTATTTTACAAAACAGAATTCTACACATTCTGTTCTATAGATGGTTTTGAAGAGGTTTTTTCAATTAAAATCTAAAGTTTAAATTTTTAAAGATGTTTCAAATACCCAAAGATGCAAACACCATCCCCCAAATGTAACAGATATTGTCATTTTCCTATATTTTCTTCAAAGGTATCTCTCATTTTTCAAATAAATGAAAAGTTATAGATACCATTTTATCCCCATCCTCAATAACTCTCTGCCATTTCTCAAAGTTAATCATTATCTGGAAATTAGAGTATTATTTTCTTAATTCCCATCAATCTATCTTTTAGGTCTCTTTATTGCTGTTTCATGCTTTGTATCTCTTTGTCTCTGTAGGCAGTGATCTGGGGATTCTTCATTTACTAATTATGTGATTTCAAGCAATGTACCCTCTATATATCAGCTTAATTTGTAAAATGTTGGCAATAATCGTGCTTATTTTATTGGGTTGCCAGAAGATTAAGTGAGTCATTTGTAAAACACTTAGAAAAGAACCTGGCATACAGTAAGCATATTTAAAAGTTTGTAAATCAAATTCCTCAAAGATATGCTTCAATTCATTATTTCTTTCCTTGTCTCCAAACCAGAGTTTATCTCATCCATGGTAAATTTCTTTGTCATTTCAATGCTATATCTTCATTGCCAATAATTCTAATTGGTTCTTTTTAATCTCCTATTCTTGTTTTATTTCTGCCTCTGTTTTTTATTCCACACATTTTTGTTCTTTTAAACTGAATATTATCCTTTCACTTATTTTTTATAGAGTTGTTCACAAGGTTCTATGAAATTCATTTATTGAATAAATTTCTATTTGTATTTTTATTTGTTGACTATCATTTTTGTCAACTCTTACTTTATGTGTTATTTCCTTATTTTCTGCTTAACTCTTTCCTCCCCTTCACCCCAAATCACCTACCTGCCTACAAAGCTTGTATTAGCAATTTGATGTGGCCCTTTCATATTTTGCTTCACATACATACACACACACACACACACACACACAGATTTGGAGACATACTTTTAAAATATGGCATGTATCAAGGTATATTTTGTAGAATATATGAGAAAAATATTAAAAGATATCATATGAGAAAAGTATCCTGGAGTGAAATAGTTTTGGGAAACACTGCATCAAATAAATTGTATAGGTTTCTCTACTGCAAGATTGCTTGATGCATTTATCATAGAAATGTGTGCAAACTGTGTATTCCCCCAAATCATTTGACAAGAGGACACTTTCTTAACAGGATTTTTCAATTAAAATCTAAAGTTTAAATTTTTAAAGATGTTTCAAATACCCAAAGATGCAAACACCATCCCCCAAATGTAACAGATATTGTCATTTTCCTATATTTTCTTCAAAGGTATCTCTCATTTTTCAAATGAATGAAAAGTTATAGATACCATTTTATCTCCATCCTCAATAACTCTCTGCCATTTCTCAAAGTTTATCATTATCTGGAAATGAGAGTATTATTTTCTTAATAAAGAGAATAAATTCATGTATTAGTATTATGAAGAACAGGCTTTGGGAAATACTATCTAATCTTTGCAATGAGAATTATTTAATCTTTAACTGTAAATTCAGCTTTGATTAGAGACCAGACATATTCCAAATCAAGATACTAATAGGCCATTCTGTTAACTCTATTCCATCTTCCTATTTTGCATAGAGAACCTAGATTCTTAACCCCTTACCTAGTAATCAAGCCCCTGACTAATACTTAAGGATCAGAAAAGAGGTATTGTCCTGGTTTCCTGCCTTGGCTAAGATCTGGGTGGGATCCTGACCCAAAAACCCAAATAGTCTACTCCGTGATCCTCCTGATAATTAACTCTGTCATCATCATGTGAGCCAGCACACAGGGCTCTATGGCATCCAATTTATTCACTTTTCTCTTCTTATCAATACAGAAGGTCAAAAGAAAATACAAAATAGATTATAGAATAAAATGAAATGTGAAAGGAATGATTATAAAGTATTTTGAACTTGGATATTTATTGAAGTAAGGCTATAGCATGAATTAAAAGGCTATTTCTTTTTATCATCTCTAGTTTACTTATTGCTAAATTAACATGTAACACACATAGCATTATGCTGGCATAGTATAGGCAATAAATGTTAATTCATATTATTCTTACATTATTCAAGTAAACGCGCACAACCAGGATTTCTTTATAAAGTGAAGAATATCTAACAAACATGGTGGGACCATATAAAAATATGTGATATTTTTATGGATCAAATTATGTCTAATAAAGCATAATTATATTTAAGAGTGACCTAAGGTACCCCCCCAAATCATAAAAACTAGAACCAACATCCACCTCATGGATCTGATACTATATGTCAAGCACTTCTCTAGGTACCTTACATGCCTATGCTATCTGTTTGTTTGTGCATTTATTATTTATTTATTTATTTATATTTTTAACTTTTTAGGTTTAGGGGTACATGTGAATGTTTGTTACATAAGGAAACTCATGTCATAAAGGTTTATTGTACAGATTATTTCATCACCGAGGAATTAAGCCTGGCACCCAATAGTTGTCTGTTCTGCTCCTCTCCCTTCTCCCACCTTCCATCATCAAGTAGAACCCAGTACCTGTTTTTTCCTTCTTTGTGTTCATAAGTTCTCATCATTTAGCTTCTGTTTATAGTGAGAACATGTGGTACCTGGTTTTCTGTTCCTGCATTAGTTTGCTGAGGGTAATAGCCTTCAGCTCTAACAATGTGCCTATGCTATTTAACAGATACAAAACTCCTATGAAGTTGCCCAGGATCATACAGCTGCTATGTGACTGACTTCAAACCCTGGCCATTGATAAAAGAGTCCTAATTATGTTTCCTCTGCTATACTTTCTTCCTATTAACTCTCACTTGGCATGGGATATATATTTAACAATAAAAAGTGTGTTATAATTAAAATAAATGGAAAACCAAAATTAAGGGGAAAATCATGTTATATTCTAGTCAGATAGACTATGTTCGTCATCTCATGTCATCTCCCATCTTTATAAGAGGAACTGAATCAGATATAGAGACACTGTTTGTTTCAACAAAATATCAATTCTGATTACATCTTAAACTTGGCATTATGTGTGACTAACAATTTCTGGAGACTTTCCACTTAATGAAAAAGGGAGAGATGCTGAAAAATTATCTGGGTAGAAGGCAAACAATTTAAATGTGCTACGGAAATTGGAGTCCATAAATACTCAAGAGAGTAATTGTCCAATAAATGCGAGAGTGACAAATTCAGTAAGTTTCAAGAAATAAAGGTTGATCAAATACAAAATGTGCACTTTTGCCAACAATAGCATATTTCTGACTCCTAAAGATAGGACTCAATGACTCCAGGGGAAGAAGAATATTTAAAAAATAAGTAATAATAAACTGGTAGTGAAAATAAGCACACAGTAAATAATTCACATGCAAAAAAGACCAGTACAAGTCTTGCCAGTGAGTGAAGGATGATTAGACACAACCTAAGGATGCAGCATTAAGTTTTTGTCATTGTTGTTGAAAAGACTGGAAAGGAACTTGAAGGAAAATAAAGACTGAGGTCTTGCATTCTGCAGAGTGGTACAAAGTCATGTATTTGACAAGATTGTAACTCCCACATGATTATATTCACATATAAATCTAGTTGAGTTGTCTTCAAAATCATCAATAAATCTTACAGAGATGCATTTGCCAATTACTCCCAATCGATGCACGAAAGAATGTTTTAGAGCAGAGCAAGTAAACAATCAAATTTTATTCTCTTCTGAACACCACAATAGTCTCTAATTTTTCAAAACAATTCTTAACCCTTTGCTAGCATCTAACAAGTGCCTTTCATTTTGTTATGCATCAATAAAAAATTAATATATGTTAAAATCTTGATATTTAACAGTTTCCTAAGAAGTTATCTGGACTCTAAATTGGAGACTAACATCCTCATGAGGATGACATCCTCGTTTAGGCTGTGACTCATTGATGCTCATAAAGTCAGTTCCTTTCTAGGTCCTCAGTCAATTTCTTACATTATATTAGACATTAACTTATCATTCAGTTTGTTAAGACTAATCTCTCTCTCTCTCTGTCCCTCTCCTCATTCCAAAGGAAATTAAGGAGACAGCTAGACAATAGTTTGGCTCTGCGTCCCCACCCAAATCTCATCTCAAACTGTAATCCCTATGTGTCAACGGAGGGACCTGGTGGGAGGTGATTGGACCGTGGTGGCAGTTTCCCCTATGCTATTCTCATGATAGTGAGTCAGCTCTCATGAGATCTGAGATCTGATGGTTGTATAGGGGGCTCTTCCTGCTTCGTGCTCTCTCTCTCTCTCTCCTGTTGCCTTGTGAAGAAGGGGCCTGTTCCCCTTTGCCTTCACCATAATTATGTTCCCCCTGGCTATGCAGAACTGTGAGTTAATTAAACCTGTTTCCTTTGTAAATTACTCAGTCTTGGGGATTTCTTTATAGCAGTGTGGAAACGGACTTATACAGGGGTTTATGTTTACAAGTTGAAAATCAGTAAGTCCTTGACCCTATGTATTTATCTCATTTTTGCTTAACATAACAATTATAATCCCCTGGCAATATCTGACTTGCACCTTTTGGCCTACGTTGAATTCCATGTCCACATTTACTGTTAATATCACTTGATCATTTTTTCTGTTTTGCTTCAGTTTAGCAGCTGATAGATTCTAGACTCATTTTGTAGGCAAACACATTTTCATATATAAATTCCTTTGACTTTAATTATACAATATCTTGGAATTTTTTCACGTTTCTTTTGTCTTCTGTTTACTTTCTGTATATCGACGCTACCATTCTGCAAGCCACGCATTAAGAAAGGCCTCATTCTACTTACACTTCCTGAATATGTTTTGGAAAGAGTTAGGCACTTATGCATTTGTGTTTATTTCTTGTGCACTAAGACGTAGAAAATGAATAGTATTTTGCTCATTGGGGTTTGGCAATGTTGTATAAATTAAAAACATAAAGCCTTTTCAATTGCTTAATCCTTTCTTTCTCTTCCTTTCCAATGCCCAATACATAAACAAAACAAAGCGAAAAACCAAATAAGTAGAAAATGCTTTGTTGAGATAATAGCAGGGCAACTTCTTTTCTGTTATTGCCTTCGTATTTAGCTATGTCATTGTTTCCTATGTGGAAGCAGACTGGATTTCCTAGCTTTTCAGTATCTAGCTTTTACAGATTTTTTGTGTTTTTTGCTTCATTTTTAACTCAGTTGGAGAAAACACTGGTTTTCTATAATTATTTTTTCTTTCTCAGACCCAGCATAAGAAATGAATAAAATGCATATGAATGGTGATGCTGTTTGCAGATATAAAGTTAATAAAGAGAGTTTAAGATGACTTTTTTGCCTAGTAAATAGTAATAATAAACACACAGTTTTCATCTTATGAGTTTAAGATCACTTATGTATTATATATTTTCAGCAGCCTGAACAGTGAGGTACTTGGTATCAATAACTACCACAGAAAACATCATGAAGATTTCTAAAGAAATTTAAAATAGAACAACCATATGATCCAGCAATCTCTCTTCTGGGCATACATCCAAAGGAAATGAAATCACCACCTCGTAAAGATATCTGCACTCCCATGTTCATTGCAGCATTATTCACAATAGCCAACATATGAAAACAACCTAAGTGTACATCAACAGGCAAATGGATAAACTGTGATGCGTACATAAAATGGAATATTATCTAGCCCTAGAAGAGAATGAGCTCTTGCTATTGGCCACAATGTGGATGAGTCTGAAGGACATTATGCTAAGTGAAATAAGCCAGACACAGAAAGAGGAATATTGCATTATCTCACTTATATGCCGACTCTTAAAAAATAATTCAAATATACAAAAATAGAGAACAAAACAGTGGTTACCAGGGGTGGGGGTTTGGGTGGGGAGGAAATGAAAGATGTGTGTCATAGAATACAAAGTGTCAGATATATAGAATGAACAAGTCTAGAGATCTAACGTACAATATGGGGACTATAGGTAATAAAATTACACTCTATTTGAGACTCATGCTAAATGGGTAGATTTTAGCTTCTCTTGCCACAAGAAAGATGGGTAACTATGTGAGCTGATGCATATGTTCATTTGCTTCACTATAGTAACCTTTTTACTATCTATCTACCTACCATAATATCATTTGTACACCTTAAATATACACAATAAAATTTATTTAAAAAAATAAAGCAGTTTGGTCAAATTATGATGACACCAGGACACAAGTCAAAATTTTCAAATATAAAACCAGTGTTATTACTTTGTCCTGTAAAGTATGAAAATCCAACTGCAACTTGTTTCTTGTCAGTGCTAAGCAGTCCTTTTATTTATCTCCTGCTGGCTCCTCAGTATGTGCCCAACCTAAGCTGTTTCAGACGTTTTCTATTCTCTTCCAGGTTCTACTATTCCTTGCCCTTCTCAACAGGTGATCCCACTTCCCACGTAACTGGGAAGGTTGAGTTCATGAGCTCCTGCTTTCATCTTTGTCCCAACTCAGTATATCTCTGTTTGCACCTACCCTTTCATCTTTCTTCTAGGTTTCAGAAAAAAAAAAACCCTCATCTTTTCTTTTTATGTCTGAAGTTAGTTCCTCCTTTCTGACCTCAGATTCCATCATGTCCCACCTCCAGAGACACTTTGCTGAGATTCTTACCCCTCTGGTTTTGAGCTCAAGTTGTCCTTTTTAATTGGATCTCTTCTGTCAGCTTCACTCATGCTTACATTTTCCATAATGCTCTTCTCATCCTCATTCTCTTATCCCTGTGGCATGTGGACACTCTGTATGACACTATTCCTCTAAAATTAGTTGGCAGTGACTTCCCCTTTTATGAACAGTTCGTCTTCCTTCCTTGCACAAAATTCATCTAAGAACTACATGTGGATCTTCTTTTTGCTTTTTATCAAGTAGTTACTAGATATCTAATTTATTTTCCCAAATTAGCCTCATCTAAATCTACATGTTTAATTCTTAGTCACTGCAGCTTCAGTTCATATCACCAAATTCCTCTAGACATTTCCACTTTACATCATTTCCAAATCAACACATGCAATGATCCTATCATATGAAACACCTAGCTGAGTAACTACAGTGTAAATGAGGAATTTATTTTTACTTGGCATTAATGATATAATTTTAATATGCTAAAGACAAATTAGCCTTGGTTTCTCCCAGGTTTTGAACTTCTAGGTTTTCTGTAAGTATAATTATCTAAAAAAGATGACAAAGTTTTATATTTGATAGTCTTACACTTACTTTAAAAGCAATAAAATGTTGTTGCTGAACATAATGTTTCAGATCCCATTAGCCCTATAATTTAATGATTCCATATTTCTCAACCCTATGTACTTAGGCTGAATTTATACAATAATTAGATTCATGTGAAGAAAAAGAGAGGATTATTCCATAATTCTTTACTCAGAATTATATATTTTTTCATATTGTATAAAAATGCAGTAGATGCATTCTTGTTAAGTTTATATACATTCTCATCACATTTTTTTGAGAAACTACATTAACCAGGAAAATAAATGCTTCGAGGATAAAAAGTTAGACATAAAAGTTTATTCATGAAATAAGAAAACTCCCATTGATTGGCTGGGCGTGGAGGCTCACACCTGTAATCCCAGTACTTTAGGAAACCGAGGTGAGTGGATCACGAGATCAGGAGTTCTAGACTAGCCTGGCCAGGATAGTGAAACCCTTTCTCTACTATAAACAGAAAAATTAGCCAGGCATGGTGGTGGGTACCTGTAATCCCAGCTACTTGGCAGGCTGAGACAGGGAATTGCTTGAACCTGGGAGGCAGAGGTTGCAGTGAGCCAAGATCACACCACTGCACTCCAGCCTGGGCAACAGAATGAGACTCCGTCTCAAAAAACAAAATAAAACAAAACAAACAAACAAAAACCTCCCATTGATGATTTCTAATAGATCTATAATTATTAGCCTTATTGTTCTATAACTTCATTGTATTTATTTAATACAAACTACTTTTTTTAGTAAGGTGATATATGAGTCAAAATTTGACCTCAAAGTTCATCTCATTTCAGTTCCTCTTTATATTGGAGGCATCTCTCAGATGCTTTTCATTCATAATTTCATTAAAAGTTTTCAAAAGGAATGCACTTAGTTCCAGAGTTTATGGAGTTCCATCTCAAAGGATCGGGACAAGGAAATCTTCATCATGCAGGGAAGAGAGTCCTAATGCTATCATTTGTCTACCCACCATCTTTTGTGCCCACCTGTCCAGTGAAGATCTCCAAAAGGTCAGCAGACATTTCAAAACATTTTTCCAAATAAGTACATATATATTTTTATAAACCATTGATATCTTCATTGCTACATTCATAAAATGCATAAATTAATTGTTAGCATAAATATGCTGCACTACATCTGCTGAATTCTATTTTACAAAAAGATTCTTTTATAAAGGAAAATTTAAACACTAAAGTCTAACTTTAACTTTTATCAACTACTGCTTAATCTTATCCTGTCTTCTCAGCAGGTTGGAATGTGGAATACATTTTAAATTTTAATCATTGTTTCAGATGATTATATCTAGAGTAACATTTGCATGGAATTGAGGATTTAAACAAATGTATGAAGTGTTTTTATCTCAGTGGGCAAACTATCGTTATTATCTACTTTTATCACTTTTCTCTCTTTTCTCCCTCCTAGAACTGAGTCTTCATTCTTTGCATTTTATTATATTTCATAATCTGGGTCTCATATTTCAGGACTAAAAAAAGTAAGCTTACATTAATGATAGTTATTTCATAGCTTAGTCAATTTATTCAGTAGAACTAATATATCTAACTTAGGATGGAATTTATCTTGTACCCAGACGTCCCTAAAAGAAGGAGTACATTATTGAGTTCACATAACACACTTAAACATATGTAAAGCATCAACCACGGCAGGTAAGTCTACAAATTATGAGCAGATGTATACTTGTACTCCATGGATGTCAAATGCTGTGCAAATTTCAATGGTATGGGCCACAATGTTTGGTCACCAAGAATGCAGAAATTTAGATTCTATAAAATAAGACCTTCATCTGGCAAAATACAGGGATTTTATTTCCAGGTTGATGTCGTAAAGCCAAAAGAAATAAATATTTTGTGTCTGTGAATAAGTATAAACATATGTCTTTTTACTTTAAACACATACGAAAATCTCTTTTCACCTCTGTATGGCTTCACTATGCTAGCATTGCCCCATTGTCTGTCCCTGTCCCTGTCCGGACTCATGGGTATGCTGAACCACTAGAGATTCATTCAGGTCAGTGTGGGAGGGGAAGTGGGAACACATCTGCTGAATGGAAGCAAAGCAGAAATGAACCAGATGGCAGGTGTAATGAGGGTGAAGAGCAGAAAGGAAAATTCCCCTAAGATCTACCAATGGCATTACTACCTGTGCTGAAAGAAAAGACGACTGAAAATGGAGCCAGAATGGTTTCTGGACATCTGAATGAGCTGACTCAGTTGGTGGCTACTCTGCAGGATTACATTTAGAGTTGGTTAGGAAACAGGGAATGAATAAAATGGGGAAGGAAGGTAAGCACATTTTCCCTGATTTCTTTTGTGAGAACACTTCTCCAGCTTCAGAAATCACAAATATTTACCAGCAATTAACAGGTTTCTTGTTCTAATCATCATCAGTTTTGTAAAACAGTAATTTCTTCTGGTTCTAATCATCATCAGTTCTGTAAAAGAGTAATATTTCTTCTTTTTCTTTTTTTCAGACAGTCTCACTGTGTCACCCAGGCTGGAGTGCATGATGCAATCTGGGCTCACTGAAACACCCACCTCCTGGGTTCAAAAGATTCTCATGCGTCAGCTTCCCAAGTAGCTGGGATTACAACACATGTGCCACCATGCCTAGCTAATTTTTTCTTTTCTTTTCTTTTCTTTGTATTTTTTAGTGGAGACGAGGTTTTGCCATGTTGCCCAGGTTGGTCTCAAACTCCTGGCCTCAAGTGATCTGCCTGCCTCGGCCTCTCAGAGTGCTGGGATTATAGGCGTGAGCCATTGCAACCAGCAAGAATAATTTTCTTTAAAAATACTGGAACAATCCAATACTACCACCACCACCAAGAACCTCCCTCCCTCACTAAAGCCTTTTCTAGTTTTATGAAAGAGAAAGAAATGGCTTATTTAATTTGCCACAGTCTGCAGAAATAAAACAAAAGACATTTAGAGATTCTAAAGATATTAAAAGATTACTGGTTTTACATCATTTACTTACAGTAGAATTGACCAAAACCAAACATCCTCTTAGCTATTTCATGTATAAAAAATAGGTCACTGAAGTAAAAGGCATCAGAAAGCTTTGTTATAGCCAAACTATTTAGAACATGTATTAGTGGAGCTTCAGTTTATGCAAATATAAGACCTTTTGATTTCCTTTCTCTATCACAAGGAAACTGCTAATACTACCAAGGTCCAATGTCATTTCTTCAGAGGACAATGAAATAGTTTGCATATGTATTTTTATATGTGTGTATATATATGAAAAGGAAGGAGATTCCCAGGAAAAAGAGGAGAGAAGGAAGAGATTAGCCAAAGCAATAATCTCACTGCTCATTCATCCCTAAAATTAGGGCTGTCACAACTTGGAATGATGAAAACAACGTTTGCTATTTTTTTCTAGATTTTCATTTGATAAGAAAAAAAATGAAATGCTGTTTTACCTTGGAAAAATATGCTACCAAGGAGATTTGGATGAGTATGCTTTATTCCAGAAACTACCAAAATTGAAAATGAACAAATTGAGAATTAGAGTAAAACTTACAGGTCACCACCTGCTCCCTGCATTATATAGAGAAATGCGATTATAGTGGCAATAGTGATTATACTGATGACATATACACACATACACACATACACACATGCATATACATACCAGGTGGCACAAGATCTCTTGAAACCATTTCAAATCAGCTCTGATAAAATTTATTTAAAGGCATTTCTTACCTCAAGAACAATCAACAGTGAAATATCATTATTCTGTGATGTCCTGCAATGCTATCCCTTACAGCAGAAAATATATTTTGTAATAGTTTGCTGTATTTTATCTTAGGGTTTTCTTAGAGTAATATTGACATTTGACATAACCCTAATTTGAAGCAAAGTACAACTTTAAAATATATTTTTTAGTGCTGAAATTTTCCTAATTCCATGTTGAATAAGGAGACAGTTAATAGAATTTGAAAGAAACTTCCAATAACTCTGATGAAATAATATGTTTTCATGTCCTTCGAGAGTTCTCCTTAAATGCAGGACTATCTTTTTTTCTGCCATACTAAAAATTATCCTACAAAGAGTAAGCTGAATGATCCAGGTGGAAGCAGAAATAATGATACTAGTTAGAAATACAAGTTCCTCATGATAAGAGGACCTGATATTTCATAAGTACTCATGATGTACTAGCCACTACTTTAAAGGCTTTATATGTATGATAGTATTAATTACACAATTACCCTATAATGAAAGTATAATCATTCATATTCTATAGGAGAAAAAATAGATCCAGAGGTGTTAAATAACTTTCTTGGGGTTCACACAGCTAGAAAGATGCAGAGCTTGACTTGAAGCCAGGAACCTAGGTTTAACCACAATGTGACCCTACCTTTCATCAGGACAGCCTTAATACTCAGGAAATAACAGGTTAAGTGTGGTGGCTCATGTCTGTAATCTCAGTGCTTTGGGAGGCCAAGGCAGGAGGACTGCTTCAGGCCAAGAGTTCAGGAGCTCAAGGCCAGCCTGGACAATATAGTGAGACCCTGTCTCTTCAAAAAATATCAAAAATTAGCTGGGTATGGTGGCACATGCCTATAGCCCTAGCTACTCAGGAGGCTGAGGCAGGAGGATTGCTTGAACTCAGGAGTGCAAAACTGTAATGAGCTGTGATTGTGCCACTACACTCCAACCTGGGAGACAGAGCGAAACCCTGCTTAAAAAAAAAAAAAGACTGTATTCTCCAATGTTAATCTTAAGAAGTAACATCAACAATTTATATATTTATTCATTCAGTCAATGTTTGTTATAATCACAGCCATAATAATAAATGATATATGCAATAAAAAGTTTTCTAAACCACCGATAAACACACATAAAGACTTAAATTCAAGAAACAGAATACAACATGTAATTGAGAGGGTAGAATTTAGTTTAAGAACCAGTAGCAGAAATATATAAATAGAGAGGACTGTCTTCATTTAGCAAAGCCCTAAAGAATATAACTAGCCTATAGACTTGGCCGAGATTGAGGAGTTCTGAAGCAAAGAGACAACAATAACTCAAGTGTACTATGTAATAAACTAAGAGGAGTTTTGCATTTCCCAAATAAGGCCTTCAGAGAGGAGTAAGGGAGCCAGAAAAAGAAGGAAAGAAATGGAAGGAGAAGTCGTAGACTCTACCTGGAATATAACCACTGAAGAATTCCTGAAGGTAGAGATGGCTGAATACGTTTTGAAAATAAGACATCTGCCGGGCGCGGTGGCTCACGTCTGTAATCCCAGCATTTTGGGAGGCCGAGGCGGACGGATCACGAGGTTA
>NW_012115932.1:8074646-8112904 GCF_000951035.1 Colobus angolensis palliatus
CTTTTTTACTGTAAACAAATGGTTCTCAAAGCAAAGTGCCATCCTCTGACCAACACCCTCAGTGGATGCAAGACCCTGTTAGAAATGCAAATTCTCAGGAGCCTCCCCAGACCTACTGGATGTGAAACTTTTGGAGTCTGTATAATCTTAACTGGCCCTCCAGAGGATTATAATGTGTGCTGAAGTTTGAGAAGCTCTGACCTAAATCTCAGCAAAAGTCTTCTGTGTCCTCAGTCCCGTGTAAGCAGCACTTTGGGAAATGAAAAACTTGTATCAGTGTCCAACAGAGATGTCATAAACATGAAATGAGATGTAAAATAAAGATAACAAATTTACCCAGAAACAGAAAAAGAGAAATGAGGTGCAATTTAATGAATACTCACCAAAAAACTCTAAATGTCTTAACAGACATTGAGTTTGCCAGATTTTGTGGGATAGGAATTTGAGACAAGCCTATAATCTTAAATGGTAAGGTGACTAATGATAGTAGATCATATGAAGACTTTGGGGTAATTCCTATCTGATAGCCATCCAAGAAATGTATCATTTGGAGAACTCTGTAGAATTATTTATAATTTTAAAAAAATGATCCATTATTTAAAGTTGCATTTTAAATATGCATAGCCCGCTGGAAGACAATTTTGACCAAGAGGAGTTTTTGAGCTTAGGTATCACTTTGAGAGGTAGCCTATTGTGGTTAGTTTAAATTTGATACAATTTAGTAGTTACAAGATGATCAGTCTTTTTTTAAAAAGGTATATTAACAACAGCATGTTTTGAATAACTCCAATGGATTCTTCCAGTTTGGGAAATGTATAAACCCATATGGGCTACGGAACCCACTGGGAGTTTAGTCTGTGTGAACCATTTCTAGACTGGTGATAAAGATGTGTTAAGAAGCCAGAGTTGTTCTTCAATGGGCTGCTTGATGGAAAGCATCGCGTTGGTTAGAATATTAATAGAGGTAGGAAAGAAGGAGCAGGTAAAGAGTCAAACCACTGGTAGGATCCATGGAAAGTAAAATATGCTACGTTGCAGAGATATACACAATGTGTGGTCAGAATCCATACTATCTTCTTTTTTAACAGTCCCTTGTTTTCATCTGAATAATCAAATGATGGAAAATGCAATTCAAATTAACATCCGCTCCCTTAATCCACAATCCTCTGGAAGAGCTTCACTCCACCCCACTGCCCACGTTTCCAAGAAAATACTTTCGCATCCACACACTCAGCCCCTCCTGGGATAGGCTTGTGACTCTGGTCTAGACAATTAGATCATCGTATTTCCCAGTGACAGTGTTTAGTTCAGGAATTCAGGGGGATAAAAGTACAATCCAATTACCCAGATGGACTTCTGAGAGTCAGGCCCAGGATTTTATTTGAACTATTGGTGGGAATAAAGCTTTCGTTGTTGTTCTAGCAGAATTGGAGCTGTGAGTATAATGCGTGGAGCTCTTGGTGGCATTTTAAGTGAACAGTTTATCTGGGAACAGAGCCAAAAGATAGGACAGCAAAGCATGCAGATTAATACAATGGGTGCTGAGTGACATTAAGTCCTTGGGTACAGTTACACCGGACATTAGAATTCTCCCAGCATATTTTAGTTTTTAAATAAAAAACATTTCTTTATTGCTTAATCCAGTTTAAGCTCCATCTTCCAATGTTTGAGAATAAAAAAACCTTAACTGATATTCTAGTTATACCCTAGAGTAAGCAAAGTACAGCAAAACTATTGACAGATAGAATAGTGAAACATCTAATATTGGGCTCTAAAAATGTGGGAACAAAGCTATTTTACTAAAATAAACCATATGGATGAAAAGCTATGAGGTTTTGAACACAGAATTCTGTGTGTGCCCATTTGAGATTCTTGCATAAACTGCTCACGTTGGTATGACCATTGTTGGGCTAAGTGGGAAATACCAATATTCCAGCTCTGTTGTATCCATAACTTAAATCAGATTCTCCTAAGAATCAGTAAAAATTATTGATGCTAAGTGAGATCAGTAGTTAACACATTATTCTTTACTCTCAAAACTTAAAAGGCATAGCTGTTGAAAAGTGAATCCTAGTGTTGGCAACTGTAGTGAAGCCCTTTGTATCTTACTTGTTTCCCTTGGTTTTCTCCGTTTCCATGGACACTGATGGCTCTTTCAGCAAGTACCTGCAGCTCCGTACCTATAGGCTTTCCCTGGTAGCCTCAGCTTAAACACTGGCAGGCCTGAAGTCAGGAGTTAATGACCCCCAGGAAGCAATCCCCAACCAAGGATGGAAGGGAAGAAGAAGATAAATGTCCCTGGTTACTCACCCTTGGAATGGGAAAGCTGAGGCATGTTCTATGGCATCCACCATAAGTCCCCAGCAGTCTTTAGTCCAGTTGTCAACAACACAGTAAGCAGCTCTTTAACTCATCCTTTTTGGCTGCTTTCCTTCTAACATCTCAATTTTCCACTTCCCTACTGTCCTGCCATTTCTCTTGGGATTACCTCCAAAGGGACTTATTGCATTCAAATTCTTTCCTGCTTCTGGGTCTGATTCTGATACTACGTGGGTAATCAAAATAAATGACAATATGTGGAATCATAAAAAACAACAGGAGACATAATAGGGCATAAAAAACAAAGTCTGTGATGAGAAAAGCCTGCAAATAACATAATTTAAGTTGGAAGGTTCAGAAGTTGGTCTGCACAAAAACATGCTGTGTCTTTAAATGAATGTATCTACCTAAAGAGCTGCAGTGAGCAGACACACAAATACATAATCACACACATTTGAATAAACATTATTTTCCAATCCTGAAGGGAAATACGATTGCATTTTTCCCTATCCAACAAACCTTATTTAAGTATTCTGTGTTTTTCTGTAGTTCTGCAACTTGGCCTCTGTAGGTAATGAGCAGATACTCAATGAAAGAAATTGACAAAGGCAGTTTGTATCTCTGAAAAACCATCCGATAATATATTCTGTAGTAGAACAATGAACTTTTTCCAGTAGACAATGGCAGAAGAGTTACAATAAACTTAAGCAAACTTTGCTCTCAGAAATCTGGAAAGAAACTGTCAAGAAACCTCAGGCTGAAGTTTAATAGCTTGTGAACCATAACTTGTTTCCTGTAACTAGTTCTGCAGGTAATTACCTGCTATAGGACCAAAAAGAACAGAGGCTGCTGAATTCCCATTTTTTAGAAAGTTGGAAAGACAATCCCAGAGGAGTAAAAAAGCCCAAAGATATCTATGCTTGAAATAAGCAGAGATTTGAATACCTGTTCTCAGGAATAATAGGTTCAATACTGGATGGAAAACATTCACAATGGGATAATAATAGAGCTAGAAACAGATAGAGGAAAATGCATCAGACATGAACATATTGCCCATAGAAAAAGATAATAACCTTTATTGGGAAGGAGAACATTAACTGGTAAGATGCTCCCCACCCCAAAACACTTTGTTAATATTTTACTTCAATTTCAAGAGAAAGACAAACACCGTATCTTCTGCCTCCTGAAAAAATAAATAAACAATAATAAAACATATTTTAACAGCCAGTGACCATTATACTTTCCACTTTTTAATTCTATTACCTTCATTTTTCTGCTCCCTGTTCTCTCTTTAGGTTGGCATATTGATTTGAAATTCAATGAAAATCTCATTAAAAATATTTTTGGAGGCAATCCAGAGAGCAAGAAGAAGAGAATGATCTGTGGGGTAGTCTAGAATGCTATGCTGATTACACTCACTGTTTCTGTACGAAGCCATCCCTGATCTGTCGTTTATGTGCATCATATTTCTGTGACTCAGATGACACAACTCTCCCCTAAAAGAGAAAGGAAAATCTTGAGCTCCCAGAGGTCTATGTGACCATTTCCTTCAGTGATCAGCAATAAATTCCCAAGACTTGTCATAGTGATTGGCCCTGACCCAAACATGATCCTGGGCAAGGTCCCGTTGAAACTCTGGTTTCTTACAATGCTTGCACTGAAGACACAGCATGTGTATTAATAGGTTGCTCAGATCAACCTCATTGCATAGCATGGAATGTGTGTACACATCATGAAAAAAGATGAAAGAACTCCAATCTATGTTGGGAAAAAATAAACACCGAAGATCATATTGAACCTAACTTATATAGGCTCTGTTAGAAAGTAGAAGGTAACTATTTCCTTTTTTTCATTTCCATAAATTGTATTATTGTACAGCTATATCAGTGCAACACACACATACACACACACATGAACACACACACACAAATGTAAAATATCAATCCAAAGCTAAATCCATTAACTGTTTATGCCTGTGGTTGCAACTTTTGGATTTTTGCAATCAGACCTTGGCAATAACCTTGAGCAGTAGGATAAAAATAACTCCCACATGCTTAGCGTTCCCATAATGGAACACCAGTCATAAATGGGCTAAGGGGGGAGGAGAAAATAATGCACTGAGGTGTAAAAAAATAACTTTTTTTGGCTGGCTGAAAAGAAAGTGTAGGACAATCACAAGCAATTATAAACTTTTCCTCTCTTCTTTTTTAAGGAACACAAAGCATAGGAAGTTATAGGCATCCTAATGCACAGTCATGTGCCACGTGTTTCAGTGAACGGGCTACATATATGATGATGGTCCCATAAGATTATAACACCATATATTTACTGTATTTTTATGTGTAACTATGTTTAGATACACAAATACCATTGTGTTACAGCTGCCTATAGTTTTCAGTACAGTAATGTGCTGTACTGATTGGCAGTCAAGGGTCAATAGTCTACACCATATACCCTACATGTATAGTAAGTAGACTATGCCATCTCAATTTGTGTAACTTCACTCTGTAATGTTCACACAATGACAAAATTACCAAGCAACACATTTCTCCGAGTGTAGCCCCTTTGGTTAAGTGATGTATGACTGTATCATGTTATGATTCAATTTATAATATTCAAAACTGGGCAATTTATGCTCAAGGAGTGTGCTTTATCTTTTATTCAATAGAGATTGAAATTTCTTTCTCATTTTAGAAATGAAGAAAATGAGTAACAAAGCGTAGTGTTCTCAAACTTATCGGGGAAGATCTCAAAATAAAATTCTTAGCCCCAAAAAAGTAGCATGATGTCATAAAAAGCGTTCCTTTTTGCAGTGAGGCTGACTTACATCCCAATGATTTTTTTAAACATACCTCAAAACTGTGGGGTAAGATACTATATATCTGAAGGTTTGTGAAATTTTTAGCACAAGTTTTGGGGTGAGAAATCTATGTATTCTTTCAGAACAACCAAGTTATCTGGGCAAAACAAGATAAATCAGGATTCATTCTGGAGATAGAGAAAAAGGAACTTTAAAAAAATTTAATGTCAATCATATCTTAGTTTATTGCATACTTAGTTCAAAATATTTTTAGATTTGCCAGTAATTGGAACCTCGGTAATATAATTAATTCTATTACTCCTCACTGAAATGCTATCACAGAATGCTGATTTCCATTTGACCTGCAAATTTTCTCAAAAACAATGGCAGGAAGGGTCATGTGAAAAAAATTTTTAAGAAGGTCATAATCCTTCAGGTGAATCAATATTTCCTTTGGTAGAGATCAATGTGAAAATAGTTTCACAAAGTTTATCCATTTAACTTATATGCTTTCTCTTAATACATCCTGTTTCCTTTTAACATGATTGTCAAGATGCTCAAAAATGTTAATCCGTTATTGTCTCAGCTTTCTATCATTCTTTTGCATGCTTTTTCTCCCTCTCCTTGCCCCAATGCACATTTTCTGTTTTCTCTGTTTTAATGGTGTTCTTAACTCTTAATATTTTAATATAAAGTAGAAAGCCTCTTATCCTCTTGAAAGAAATATGAAGTAATTTGCTATTGAGAAAGTCATTGATTAGTCATTGACAATATAATGGAAATATTATACTTTCCTTGCTCCTCTTTCCTCTTTCTATAGGTTGTTTTTGTTTTGTTTTGTTTTGTTTTGTTTTGAGACAGAGTCTCACTCTGTCACCCAGCCTGGAGTGCAATGGCGCGATCTCAGCTCACTGCAAGCTCTGCCTCCCGGGTTCATGCCATTCTCCTGCCTCAGCCTCTCAAGTAGCTGGGACTACAGGTATGCACCGCCACCACACTCAGCTAATTTTTGTATTTTTAGTAGAGACGGGGTTTCACCACGTTGGCCAGGATGGTCTTGATCTCCTGACCTCATGATCCACCCACCTTGGCCTCCCAAAATGCTGGGATTACAGGCATGAGCCACCGTGCCCAGCCTTTCTAGAGTATTTCACTCTTTCTTCCTATTCTGTCACTGTACTCTCTTCTAGTTCTCCTCTTAACTCTCTAGTTGCTGACCTTCAGTCTCCATAACAACGTTTTTCTATATTTACTTTACATACTGGTTAGTATTCTGACTTTAGCCTTCTTTTCTTTCTAAGCTATAGGCTCTAGGTGTTATTATAACATACCTGTGCTGCTGGTATATATTCCGCCATTTTATAAACGAGAAAAGTGATACATAAAGTGATATATAAAATATATTATTTATATCCCAAAATCACATATTCAAAAAGAATTGGAGCTTACCTTTTAACAGTGATTATGTTCCTTCTACTACACCACATATGTCTCTGTTGGGCAGGAGATGTGTGGTAACAAACAAAACCCACAACATTTCTGTGGCACAGACGATGTTTATTTCTTGTTTCTGTAACACGTTGCTGCCTTTTAGTGATGGTTTCTGCTTTAGATTGCTGCATTCTGGGACTCCAACTGACAGAGGTTTCACCATCTGGAAGATTGCTGGTTTTGATTATAGGGAGAATTGAGGAGGTGAGCACCAATGATTAAAAACTTAGAGATAAGAAACACACATCACTTTTGATCACATATCATTGGCCAAAGCAACTCTCATGGTCATGATTCCAAAGGATAACCATTTAGGAGAACCAGGTAATTGTAAATGGAATAATGCCTACCACAATGTCCTTATGAGGTAGAATACTCAACATGTATTTCATGATTGTAGTGGAATTCTTTATTTTGTTGACTACCAATTCCGTCACATCCTTCTTTATAGCACTCAATTATTGGTTGGGGATAATTTCCTCTCACCCATTTTGTATGATCTTATAGGAAAAATCCTAAAGTATTACTATTACTTCGGCACAGAAAGTAGCCAGGCACAGAACCTAAGCTGAGTCCATCAGAGGATCTCCACAGGACTCAAGGTTTGAGGCTTGACACAAAATTGATATAAAGATGGAAAATCATTCATTCTGGCGAAGCTAACTGACCCAATCGTTGTTGCTAGGAAGATAATTGCTCTGGTCTCCCTTCTGGAGACTTCCAGAAATCTCTTGTTTCCTATCCCCAAACCAGTTTCCCCCATTTATTCTGTGAAATCCATGATTGCCTTTTAATATGTTTCTTTGCGTAACATGGTGGGGTTAGATTCTCTTGCTTACAACCAAATTTATACACACTATTTATTAATATTCTGGAGAGACGCTGGGAGTAATTAGGGTATCCAAATGTAAAGTTATAGGATATAGGTGTCGTTAGATAAAATACATAGGATCATAAATAAACTAATAATGGTGTGATATTAATTTACATAACTTTTATTAACAACACAGTAAGTGGTGTCAAAAATTATAAGAAAGCCAGTGAGGACCTTCTAAAGAAAGATGATGACTCTTTTGCTGTAGGATGCTTCGACTCAAATTGCTTAGCACATAGGTTAGAATCAGTTTAGTGATAATAGGATAAGCACTTCACTAATGTAATTCTGAACGAGCAATTTTCATATTAATGACTTTCTCACTGTATTAATGAAAACACAATTTACCACTATAATGGGGACATCACTTAAATTAGATCAAAATTGCTAACATGATCAGGGCTGCTAATAAAGCCAAGCTATTGTATGTTCTAATGGTTCTCTATTGTATTAACAATGTCCTTATATCCAAAAAATTGTACTGCATCAGGAAAATACTTTGTTATTTTATTGCAGACTTGATAATATCACTTACTGTATATACAAGTGGTTGCCATCAAATTACCATTGCATAGATCTGCCAGTAGCTGAGCAGAAGTCGAACAGAAAGGAAAATCCCACAAACGAACAACGAGCATTATATGAGCTAAATGTCCTTACTCTGGGACTGTTGTTATCAGTCCTCTTATATAGATTATAAACTATTAAAAAGAAAGAAAGTTAGTTAAGAAAATATATGTGACTAGAGTCACATATATAATAGAGTGATGCATTTTTCCACTTCTGTATTAGTTTGCTAGGGCTAGCATAACAAAGTATCACAGACTGGATGTCTTAAGCAACAGACATTTATTTCCTTGTAGATCTAGAGCTAGGAGTTCCAGATCCAAGTGTCGGCAGGGCTGGTTCTTTCTGGGGGCTTTGAAGAAGGGATCTATTGTAGGCCTCTCTCCTTGGCTTCAGTGGCCATCTTCTCTTTACCTCTTCAGATCGTCTTCCTCCTACATGTCTGCGTCCAAATTTCCTCTTAAGAACACCAGTCACATTGGAGTAGGGTCCACTTCAGTGACTTCGTTTTAACTTAATTGCCTCTGTGAAAAACCTCTCTCCTTATATGTCACATTCTGAGGTCTAGAAGTTAGGGCTTCAACCCATGATTTTGATGGAGGGCATAATTCAGCACTGACCAACCTCCTTAAATTTTCCAGGCATGTATAAATATCCATTCATGAAACATTTACCCATAAAATGTAACATGTGTAAAATTATCAATTTATGTAATAATTTAAAGCATTTTTATTTATATTATATACATGTGGCTCCACATTAAGCTGACACATGAAGTAAGATAACAAGTTTTAAAGTACTTAGTTCACTACTTAGCACATGGAAAATGTAACTACAGGTTAGTCGTATAAATGGCAGCTGTACTATGTGTGTACACGAGAAAAGAAAGTCAAAAAGAGGGAACATGTCAATGATAGGCGGGGACATCTCCATTGGATTTGTAGATATTCTTATGCCCTGGAATATAATGTTTTATGAGTAAATTAAAAAATACTCTCCCAATATTATTTACTGGGAATAAAAGATGAGATTACCAGTATTAGCTGAGATGAGGTATGAATTTCTGCCAAAACATGAGGCCTGTTAGTATCGTGCAGACTCAGCTTCAACTGCTAAAGGAGTCTTGTTGACTTGGCTACCACCTATTCATTCATTCAATGACACGAATATTTAATGGGCACTTGGTATGTTCCAGATGCTGTTCTAGGTACTGGCCATGTGAGTCAATAAAACCAAATTCATTCAGTGAGCCTTTTAAATATTTAAAAATATATGGATGTGTTTTTTCATACTGGTAAAATTCAAAAGGATCATCTAGAATTATATGGTTAATTTTAAACACATTGTCAAGAAAACATGCAGTTGAAAGTTCTTCATAAGATTTACTTAATTACTGTTTAGCAAATGACACCATGTATTAGTCCATTCTCACGCTGATATGAAGAGATACCCAAGACTGGGTAATTCAAAAAGAAAGCAGGTTTAATTGACTCACTGTTCCACATGGCTGGGGAGGCCTCAGGAATCTTACAATCGTGGCAGAAGGCACCTCTTCTACCATGGCAGAAGGGCAGCAGGAGAGAGAATGAGTGCCGAGCTAAGGAGGAAACCCTCTATAAAACCACCATCTCTCCTGAGAACTCACTCACTACCATGAGTACAGCATGGGGGAAATTGCCCCCATGATTCACTTATCTTCACCTGGGGCCACCCTTGACCCATAACAATTATTACAATTCAAGGTGCGATTTGGGAGGGGGAGAGGACACGGAGCCAAACCATATCACACCGTATGTTTTAAATACTCTGATACCAAGTATGCTATTCCATTCTATTCTAATAAGCTTTGAAGTATCTGATAAATCTTAGTATACTGGTTTTTAGTATTGGAAATCTTCTGAACAAAGGTGAAATACTTTAATTTTTGCCTCAGAATGAGTGGTCAAATAGCCGTTTATTTTTTCCCAGCATCTTTTTATTCTTAGCAGTGAAAGATGATCACAGTAATTAAAAGCCTTGACAATAATTTGTTTTAGCTCTTTCTCCTGCAATGTTTTATGAATTCTAATAAAGTAACATTTTAAAACAGCTTTTAATATTATTTCTTATCACTTCAGTTTCTTTTTATTCTACATAAACTGCAGATATTATCAATAATAAAAATGGCACATAGACAACACCGGGGTGAAGAAAGGAAATGAGAATTTTAGTTGATTTATTGACTGAAAATCAGAACAATCATAATGAATTGATCTTGATAAACGCAGGTAAAATGGTTTTTCTTTCTTTTTTTTAAGATGGAATCTCGCTCTGTCACCCAAGCTGGAGTGCAGTGGTGTGATCTCCACTCACTGCAACTTCTACTTCCCAGGTTCAGGCAGGTCTCTTGCCTAAGCCTCCCAAGCAGCTGGGATTAAAGGTGCACATCACCATGCCCAGCTAATTTTTGTACTTTTAGTAGAGACGAGTTTCACGATGTTGGCCAAGCTGATCTTGAACTCCTGAACTCAAGTGGTTCACCCACCTCGGCCTCCAAAAGTGCTGGGATTACAGGCTTGAGTCACGGCACCTGGCACATTTTTCTTATAAATTGTATTTTAGGCCGGGCGCGGTGGCTCACGCCTGTAATCCCAGCACTTTGGGAGGCCGAGGTGGATGGATCACAAGGTCGGGAGACTGGGACCATCCTGGCTAACATGGTGAAACCCCGTCTCTACTAAAAATACAAAACATTAGCCGGGCGTGGTGGCGGGCACCTGTAGTCCCAGCTCCTCAGGAGGCCGAGGCAGGAGAATGGTGTGAACCTGGGAGGCGGAGCTTGCAGTGAACCGAGATTGCACCACTGCACTCCAGCCTGTGCCAGAGAGTGAGACTCTGTCTCAAAAAAAAAAAAAAAGTTGTATTTTAAAACAAACCAATAGCCAATATATATCTTTTTATATTAATGAAACTGATTTTTAACAAACTTTTTATCGTTAACACCTGTGGAGAATCATTTTAGTGTTTTCATAATTCAAATGAAAGATCTCACTTATTGTTTTGACTTGGTAACTTGAACCAACTTATATAAAACATTCGTAACTTGAGAGAACTGGATGCAAGCTGTTTAATTGTGAAGTGATATAATGTAATATAATCCTCAAAGCATGTATTTGAATATAGTGCTTATGTATTTGCATAGTAATGAATCCACAGAATGAAGTATAAGGAATTAGGTGAAAGCTAAAAATGAAATAAGATATTGCCAGCAAGAAAACATGTGGCTGCATCACATTAAATTTAAATGGAAACTCTTCCTTTAAAACTCATTCTAAATGCATTTTTGTACTTAAGGAAAATAATATTTGGGGAAAATATTTTCTAATCTTAGGGTGTGACAGATTGCGTTATATTACATATTATATTATTTACTAGAATAAGAATCAATAAATGTCCCAAATAATAATACTTTTCATTGGTAAAGTTATTCCTTTCATAAAGCATTTTTACACATAGAAAAACAAAACAAAGGAAATACATATCCTGCACATTTATTAAATGCTAGGGGTTGCCTTGACTTTTTATGTGCATTACTTCATTTAATCTTCACAACAACTCTGGAAAGTAAAAACAACCCTCGTTTGTAGTAGTAAATACTAAGGGGAGAAATAAGGCCAAGGAACAAAATACAGATGCAATGTTGAAATGTTAAATAAAGGCATGAATTCACTTCCTATTTCCATGTAACAGTTTACCATAAACTTACTGGTTTAAAACACCACCTGTTTATTATCTCATAGTTTCAGTGCATAAGGACTCCAGGCATGGTTTAACTGGGTCTTCTGCTCAGGATCTCAATCGTCTGAAACCAAGTTTTTGGCTGGGCTTCAGCATTATCTGAAGGCTTAACTGGGTAAGAATCCATTTCCAAGCTTCCTCATTGTTGTCAAATGTTTTTTCTTGCTACTATAGAATTCACAGTAGCTTACTTCGCCAAAGCCAGCAATGCAGAGAGACAGAGAATCTCTGCTTCTTAGAATCTCTGACTTTAGAGAAGGCCCAGGCTGCATTTTGAAAGAGTCACCTGATGAATTCAGATCAAGATAATTCAGATATAAGATAATCTCCTTTTTTTGCTGCTAATAACTCAACTGATTAGGGACCTTAATTACATCTGCAAAATCCCTTTACTGTCATCCTATAACATAACAAAATATCAGGAGGGATAGTTCATCTCGTTTGCCATATTCTACTGGTTAGAAGCAGATCAATTTCCACCCACAATCAAGAGAAGGAATTATACAAAGTCGTAATCTCCTTGAACATAACCACCACTTGTGGTTAGGGAAGGTCCCACTGAGAAGATCATATTTGAGCTAATACTTGCATAAGCTGAGGGACTGAGGCATGTGTAAATATGAAGGAGAAAGATTTATAGGCAGGAGGAACAGTACAGTGCAAAGATCCTGAGGCTGAAGCTGTCCTTGTTTGTTCAAAACAGTAGTGGGCAAAGTGGTTGGATCAGAGTGAGTGTTGTGAAAGACAGAAAAGAAAGAATTCATACTGATAATGGAGGGCAGAGTATGAAGAGCCTTTGCAAGGATTTGGGTTTTACCGTAAGGCAGACATGAAGCCATTCAAAGATTCTTAGTGCGGGGTGACAACATCTATTCATCCATTTTAGAAATACCATTCTGGCTTTTAGAAGAGAATATGTAGTAGCAGTCATGGGTAAAAGCAGGGAATCATTTAAAAACTATCACCATGACATAAGCAAGTACCACAAGAGCAGCAGTAAAGGTGATGGTAATTGTCAGGATTTTTAAAGTGACTAGATATAAAGGATAAAGCAAATAAAGGAGTCAAAGATGATAGCAGGTTTAACATAAACTGCCTGTCACAACAATTCTGCATGCTTAATAAATCTCTCTTACAAATTATAGCATCATATGTCCACAGTGGCCCATGTACAAGGTTATTTATTGCATACTTTTTAAAAATGAACGTTTTTGTTTTTCAATAGTTTTAGGTTTACAGAAAATTTAAAAGATTATGCAGAGGGTTTCTGTATACCCCACAGCCAGTTTTCTCCATTGTTAATATCTTAATATTATTAGAATACATTGGCCACAACCAAGGAAACAACATTAGTACATTCCCATTAACTAAATACTACATTTGCTTCAGATTTTACTAGATTTTTAAAAATGTCATTTTTCTATCTCAAGATCCCATTGAAGATGCCACATTACATGTAATCATTGTGTCTCCTTAGGTTCCTCTTGTTCATGATGCTTCCTCTGATTTCCCCTGTTTTTCATGACCTTGGTTGTTTTAAGTAGTGGTCAGGTATTTGTAGTAATACCCTCAGCTTATTTTGGTTTTGATGTCTTTCTTGTGGTTAGACTGAGGTAATGGATTTTGTGTTGAACATTTATGCATAGAACATTTATGATGTTCACTTTGAGCACCACGCCAAGTTAGCGTTTGCCTCACTATAAAGCTACTTGCTTCCCTTCCATTCCATACACTGCTCTATGGAACCATATCACTAAGGTTAGCTCACACTCAGGTAGTAGAAAATATAGCCCCAACTCATCGAGGTATGGAATTCTCCCTAAGAGACGTGTCTTTATTTTCTTCTCTACAAAAGATGTATCTCTATACATCTTTTATTTTAAGATGTATCTTAAATAAATATGACATTCATTTAATCATTTATTTTTATTTGTATGATTCATAAATATTTATTTATAATTTGTATGTTTTGCATTATAAACCATATTTTCTAATGATTTTTTCATGGTTAGACTCAGGTTATGGATTTTGTATTGAACATTTATGAATAGAACATTTACAATGTTTACTTTGAGTACCTGACCAAGTTAGTATTTTGCTAGGTTTCATGTTTTATAATCCAACACTACATAGTGGTTTTTATTGTTCAGTTTGTCACAGTTTTGGCCATTGGGAAATCTTTTAGTTTTACTACTATGTCCCTTTGATATGACCCCAATTATTTTATTTTTTGAGCACTTTGGACATTACAGGATCCTTCAAGCTCATCTTGTGTATTTCTTGCCTCAGCTCTAGAATCAGCCATTTCTTCAAGGAACCCCAGTTTCTCTTATTAGAGAGCAATGTTATTAATGAAGATCCCAGGCCTTGGGTGTTCTTGCTACATGGCACTGTTTTAGTAGGACAACATTTAAAAACAGTCTATATGTCCATTTACAGAGGTAATTAAATGCATTATGAGATGAGTCCACATACAATGAAATATGCATTGTAAAAATAAGGAAGTATTTTGTAGATGTGAAACAAATTTCAGAATATTGCATTACCTGAAAAGAAAGCAGTTGTGTGAATAGCATGTTATCCTGTATTTGCATGTAAACTAACACTTATGTAAGAGGAAATTAGGAATATTTTAGTATGTATACACAAATTATCCCTAGGAGAGTACACATGAAATTGCTAAATTAGTTGCTATAAAGAGGAACATTGGTAACTATTGAATGAGATGAGAGGAAGAATTTTCATTGTATTTACACTTTTGTACTATTTAAGTTTTCAAAGTATTACCCACTCAAATATGTCTTGACAACATGGCATACATATTTTAGATGTGGCTGTATACTATCCAACATCCCAAGATATTATGGTAAATGAGAGGCGACAAAATCATGGTCTACCAGGGATCATTCTTGGTTATTGTTATTCTTGCTCCAACTAGGTTGTACATTATTTTATGACATAGGCTGCCTTAATTTGTTTTCCATGCACATTTCAATTCCCTTTTTTTCATGTCTCATCTTTTCTTGAGTTAGGCAGACTTAATTGTCTTGCTTATAGTAGGCAATATTTTTTCTTTTATTTAACACTAAAAGAAAGCGTGAAGATTATTTATGGAAAATTAGTCCTTTCATTTGTATTATTTACTACATTAACTGCCCAGAGGATATTGTCTTGAACAGAAGTATAAGAGAAAATTATAAACACACAGATTTGAGGGTGCCTGAGACATGTAAACTAGTGACGAGGAGAGTCGCATTGGATGCAGGGAGACGAATTATCCACAAGAAATTGTGGCTTGTTGTAATCTAGTTTGAGGTTGGCAGTCAAATATCTGCTAAGAAGGATCTCAGACCCAGGAAAACTTTGCAAGTGTTTTCGTTACAGAAGCAACTAAGCCTCCAAGATGAATTACAAGTTGAATGAAAGCCAAGAAAAAAAAACAAACCCAAAACATAAGCTACAAGGCATCCAGGCTCTCTTCCTGGAAAGCTTCTACTCAACCCCTCAGAATCCAGCCCACCTGTCACCTACCTCAAAGTATTTCCACATCCACTTACAGATGCCTGTGTATTTGTTTACTTGAGCCCTGATTACACTAAATTGTGATTTATCTGTCTATATGGCTGTGTCCATACCAAATGTGAACCTCAAGGTCAGTGGCTAGGTTAGATTTGCTGTTACATACTCAAGGTTTAGAACATAATCTAGAATATATTGTGAAAACATGTCAATAACAAATAAATTAACAAAGGAAAAAAGAAATACAATATGCAATTTTAAACTAAGACATCAGCTTGGGAAAAGAATCTTTGGAGCATGTATATTAATGAGTGAAAAACAGATGTCATGCTAAGGGCTACAAGAGATAACAGAAGAAGGAAATAATAATAATAACAACAATAATAGATACAGAGGGTAGGATTAACAGAAAGAAAAACAAAATAACAGTATAAGCAATTCCCAGGCTTAATCTCTCAGCATGCCTACATAACACAGTGCATAATTTAAACAAATGGAACCAAAGATGCCTGAAAAAGACTTAAAATTCAAATGTATATGCACTATATTGCAATTCTTGGAAACCTGTATATATTACGACTTAACAAAGGTGCAAATTATAGTTTACAGGCTTTAAATACACCCAGATCTTTGCCTTCTCCTGATATGGCCAAGAATTTTCTCAGTCTCTATTTAGGATTTATCTGAATACTTCAGAATGAAAGTAATACAGATTTGAGAAAATAAAAAGAAAAAGTCAAGGGCAAATGTGCAAGCATAGAAAAAGAAGGAACATTTAAGATGAAACAATATATAAAAAACACTGGGAAGGATAAAAAAAGAAAAATGATCATATGAAAAATCTAAGATATTATTGCCAATTATTTTACAGTTCTCTTCCTTATTTAAGAATAATCAAATCAGCAAGACAATTATTATAATAATGACTAAAAGTTTTTAGTTCACCTGCTATGTAAGAGCTTTACCTGAAACAACATTATTCAATTGTTCAATTCTCACAGCAGCCTTTTATGAGAATAAATGTTAATATCTTATTTAACAAATAAAGAAACTATAGTCAAAAGGAAGGAGGATTAGTCACACTTCCTCTAAATCTAGTACTCGTCATCCTATATTTTTCTGGAATAAGAGAACATTTGATATTCTTATGTGCAATCAGCACTTAACACAGCTTTCCTGGTCTGATTTCAAATCACGATTCCTTTCCATCTATAGTTTATAATAGTTCCTGTGTGTTGAATGTATACACCCTGGGCAATGAATGTATCATTTGAGTTTCAGACTCTTCTTCCTGAACATTGCATCTAAACTTCTTCACTTCACCTTAAATTTTTTGAATCTGTTCTAGACTGATTTCAGGCTCGTTGCATTGGCATAGCCAGTGTCTAATCTGATGCTTCACTGATTTACCTGAACTTGCCATTATATATTACATCACCCCGGATCTGGCCTGAACAATCTCCCCATTCTTATATCCCTTCACTTGTGAACGCAAACCCTTTTATCTCCTTACTTGCCCTTGGTATTTTAACTTGTTATTTTTTTTTTTACTGATGCCACTCCGTGATCTAGAAGGCTGTCCTACTTTTATTCCCCCCATTTGTATGTGTCTTTCCAGGATTGGTCTCCCACTATCTGCTGTGGGTTGAATTGTATCCCCCCAAATTCATATGTTGGATTCCTACCCCTTCTCCTCAAGTATTTCAGAACATGATCTTATTTGGAAATATGTAATTAGTTAAGATTACTAAGAAATACTGAAGTAAAGTGGGCCCCTAATCCAGAGAGGCTGTTGCCCTGAATAAAATCACAACCTCACACAGGAAGAACACCATGTAAATTCCAAGTTACTCGCCATAAGCCAAGTAACTATTAGAAGCTAAGAGAGAGGCCTGGAACAGATCTTATTCTAATATCTCCAATGGGAGCCTGGCCCTACTGACACCTTGACTTCTGATTTCAGGCCTCTGTAAGTGTGAGACAATGCATTTCTATTGTTCTAAGCCATTTGGTGTGTGACACTTTATTTTGGCAGTCATAGGAAACTAATATATCTATGAAGCCATTTTTTGGCCTCCTCCTTCCTTATGAATCTCATTCGTTGCCCAATGATGATATTACTAAAAAAAAACAAAACAAAACCACAAAAATGTCATGTGTTTTACTGAATGCCAAACACTGTGCCAAGAGCTTGACACACACTTTATTTCATTTTATTCTTATACAGTCCTATGAGACAAGTACTATATTATCCAGATGTTAATTATGAGTAATCAAGGCCCCATGACATTTAAATAACCTGCCTATAATACACAGATGGACACAGGACTCATATCTCTCTGACCTTACTTTCTATGCATTATTGTCTGTAATTTTTAAAAAATCATGCTTATACATATCTATATGTCTGTCCTTGCTTTCTACATTCTGTGTTCTGTAATTTTTTATCTATATGTCTGTCCTTGCTTTCTACATTCTGTGTTCTGTAATTTTTTAAAATGCTTATTAAAATATAATAAGCGTGACTTATATGACCTCTTACATTATTGTCTAGGTATTTCCACGTCTCAAACCCAAACTGAGATGCTTCTCATGAGTCATGCAATCTACATTTACTATGTCTAAATGTACTTCTAAATGTAAATGTAATCCTTACAACAATCCTACATGAGGCTACATAGGCTCAACTTAACAGATAAGGAAATTTAGGCACAATATTTTAAAGAGCTAGCCTAAGGTCACACAACCATGGAAGCCAAGGGCCAGAATTGAACCCAGGGGTGTGACCTCACAGAATCTTCTCCTAACTGCTACCCTACACCAGCTCCCTAGTAGCATCTTTGAAAACAAGGACCATGTTTCAAGTTTCAGTTGTTCCCTTTTAAATCTACCATAAGGCTGGTAAAATAGTAAGTGCTAATTAAAAATTTCAGGAAGAACAGAGGTCTAGAGAAAGTGTGACTGAAACTTCCCCTGCCTCTTGAAAAAGGGTGGGGTTATTCATTACACACAGGCTCCTAAAGGGCACAGATTACCTTTTTTCTCATTTCTGAGTCTCCTCCAAATCTGGTGCAATATCCAAAATGTGATGTCACTTCGTCAATATTTATGGTTGACAGCCTCTGCAAAAGTGCTGTTGTCAGGTAAATCCTTTTACACAAATGGGAAATCATACACCCCCAAAATGCATTTAATGCAATCAACAAATTAATCTTTAAAGGAGTTTTTACACTATATCACTAGGATATAAGAGAATATAACATAGATATTTTCTGAAAATAAGCATCTATTAACAGTTTTGATATTTGCACAACAAATCAATATTCAAAACTACACAGATGATTATAAATGTCCCTTGTTAAAGTGTTTGTCTATGTGTGTATATATAAATTTTTAATGGAGTTCTGTGAGTATGCTAGCCCGAAGAGCAGCAAGTGTTAATAAGTGTTATATAAAAAAACTCAAGGTGAATATTTTTTCATGGTCTTCCCCAAGAAAACTTTTTTAAATTACCATAGATGTGACTCTTGTGTACTCCCTACTTTCATTTTTAAGCCAACGGGAAATATATTTCCTACTGTTGTTATGAAGCCTCCAAAGTTAATTACTGAAGATAGCTGGATTATTTTTTGCTTATCTTTATTCCATTGGGACTGTACACCGTTTACATGTAGCCATGTAGGGTGAGTTCACTTCTGATATAGTCAATTGTATAAGTCTATCAACAGCTATTTTATTATGGGAACAATGGAGACAGACGGCTCCTACTCTGTGATGAATATAGATTAGAGAGAGGTCACCCTGACATACATAATTAGTTTTAGAATGTTAAATTAATAGGTAGAATGCCCCTAAGGCAACCATACATTTAGGCTGAAGCTGCAGGATCTGGAGTCCAGCTCCTGTCTGCTGTTGTCAGCACTGACATGGCCTAATGCACTGCTTATGAAGTGGCATAAGGTATTATTGTAAAACTAAATGGCTGTAAAAAATTTGCATAGTGCTATGGCCATACTACATATATTTCCCTTCAGAAACATTTGTGCTGTTAAATTATTATGCATATTCTTAACAGGATGTGGGCTAATCAGATAAATCTTCAAGTGACTTAAATAGATCTTTAAATAGGGGTTCAATAAACAATTAATGATGATATTTAGAGAAATGCTAAATTTTTGGTTAGCACTTGCTATAGATATTAGCTTAAAATGTGAAGGTGAAATGAATTAGAATTTCCAGTTATAAATGTGTATTTTTGCTTCATCCAAGTCTAGGTGAAAAATAATATCTATGGAAGAGCTCACCTAACAAAGATGACTGGAAGACGATATCCAAATTTTCCTTTGGTTTTAATCAATGGACTGATGATAGTTTGCATTAGTAAACCTGTTTGAGTAGAGTCACATGATTTTATATAGAACAGATATTAAATTTTCTAGACATTTTTAGAAATGAAATAAACTTGAAGCAATCTACAGGCATGTCTGCAATATAGTTTGTGCTATGCGTTACATGATTTATGTCAATAATGTGATCTATTTGTTCACGTTAGCATTTACTATATGACAAGCACTAAACTAGATAATCTATTGTGCTATCTACTTTAATGTGCAGTCTATACCTATAAAAGGATGTTACTTTCCACACTTTAATGATGAAATAAATGAGGTGCCTGTTGGCTGTGAATCCCTGATTATACAACTAGATGATGCAAGAACTGCTTGAATCTAAAGCCCATGTTATAGTGGCTTTATATAATTTTTTCTCTTTTTGTTATTAAGATCCCAAATGATTGATCTAAAACATACATATTTAGGTGGAGATTAAACAATTAATAAGCAAATCATTCATCTCAAGTGCCAAGTTAGACACCACCTAGATAACCCTGTGGAATATTTTACTTTCTGAATCTATAGCTCAGAGAAGAGAAGTAATTTCTCAAGACCAAATAGCCAGAGTACAAAGGTCATGATTAACTTTTTAGTGTTCATTTTGACATTATCATAACCTCTGAAAATTCAGTGGAACTTACCCAATGAAAGTTTCATTGTTTCTTAGGTTAGTGTAAAGACATTATGTTCATGTGTATATAATTTAGATAGCTTCAGAGTATAAATCACAGAACACTCAATAGAGTCAGTGTCTTAAATGATCAGAACATGTAGATTGCACCTATCCACAAGGCCAGAGACAGGGAATTTCCAGGTTGCTTCAGCAGCTCAATGATGAAAATAAAGACTCAGCTGATTTCCATCTGTCTATCCGAATATTGTCTGTACCTTGGCAGTATTCCATTTGTGGTCACAACATGGTGACTGCAGTACTGGGTATCATAGGCAGACATCACCAAATAGAATGATCATTCCATTCCTCAGTAAGATGCTAAAATGTGAAACATTTTTAGGAGAACAAAATCACCTCAGCACACTTACCTTGGATTACTTTGCCTATAATTGGGTCATTTGAATAAGCATGTCCTACCTTCAAGGAAAGATGAGAAAGAGAGTAAGTGTAATCATCTTTACGATGAAGGAGGCTCTGCCAGCAAAAAAGGTGGATGTAGTGGGTAATGACAAAGGGCAAGAGTCGACCATTAAACAACGATCACTGTTTGCTCCAGCGTTGTACCTTGATATCTACTTACATATGTACAAAATATGCTGATCTCTCAACAATATAGGCAGACCTGATAAGACAGAAGAAAAGGCTATGAAATCCCAGTCAGGTAGCAGTTGTCATTCCACCAGCAGACTTTGTTCCAGGTACAAAAAGGAATAACAACCAAACTGGTCTTTATTTTCCTAGAGATAATAACAGTAGAATGAAATGTCACAGGATAACTATCCCTTGTTGCTAGATAAATGCCAAGGTAAAACCAATTATTTATTCTACACTCATTATTTTATAATTTATTTACTTATTTCAAAAGTAAATGAAAAAAATTGAGGTCTTTTTAAAAATCTAAAATTCTAATTGTATGGCAATTAAATATCATGGTGAAGCATTTTATCTTACACCAAATGATTAAATTTATTTTTTTCTGTAATAGAATGCATCTGAACATTCATACTATTCTTGTGTTTATTTCCATTTTCTTTCTATTTACTAAGTTTTGAGACTAACTCCTAAGTCTCCAAAGTCTTACAGAACTCACAAAATATAAGTGATCCCTAAATCAACCATATTTTTCTTGGCAGAGATGAATTTTTGTTTCTATTTTCTCCAAGGCCAGATATGCAGAAGGATTTATGCTTGTATTTCAGTGAAAGGGAAATTAAACAGCATTTTTGATACCCAGAGTTTTATCCCTAACCCACTAGGTAACACACCACCAAAAGAGCTGACAATCACCACATACACAAATTAAATCAAAAAAAGTATGTGTTGTTTCTACAAACACACATGAAAAATAAAGCGCTTGAAATGTTTCCATGTAGGAAATGATACTGTTACCTAGTTTTTAAATCTACATATGCAAATACACAGGGGTTTTTAGTGAAAAGGGCATAACTAGTACTGATTTTCTTGTTAGAAAATTTCTGAATTCCTTTGCAGACAAACAGTCCTAGGATGCTAGATCCTGGTTAGATTTCCAATATCAGATTTTGACATAAGGATGGAGGTATGCTAACCTGTAACTTGCAGAGTATGAAGTATTATTTTAGCAATAGTTCCAAAAATAAGATTGAATATAGCAGCTAAAGACTTAGAATCTAGAATAAGGCTCGGGAGAAAATATGTGTGGCTGCATGTTGTGCGTGTCCAAACACACACACACACAACTGAGATGACAGATGTGAGACATAATCAAAGGTGGCATCTAGAGACATGGCCTACGATCCAGACCATAGCCCATTTTATAGACTTCTCATTAAAGACAACAGTGATGATCCAGACATCACTGAAGAAAATTAGTTTCATATAATTTTATATACAATAACTTATTTTCTATTAACCAGAGTGAGTCTGCTTCTTTCATACCTTATTTTCTCATTACTTACATAACTGGGTTGGGAGCTATGCCAAAAAGTATCCAGCAACTGAGAAGAACAGAGTTAAAGAATATAGTCCCATGGTAATTCAGATCAACAGATGCTCATATTGTGCCCTTGCCTTTATCATATTTTGGGGGACCAAAAACATACAGAAGCAAAGTCATTACATACAAGGATATTTCCAAGAGACAGATAAATATATATCTAGAGCTGTTAGAAAACCATTATGTGAGCAGAAAACCCCTTGCTATTGGAGACCTATAGCAATGCCTTAATTGAGGCAGCCACATGCTATAAGAAAATAATTTTTGAGATTAGAATTTGAAGATGGACAAAGCCTGGTGGCCATTGGACTAAGTGTGGCCCACAGATGGCTGTTTATCCAGTGCCATGTTTAAGTGGGCTTTTATTTGGGTTTCTTCAGTCAGGGAGCATTCTCATTATCTACAGCTCATCACAGGTGCTACCTGGATGCTTCTCAAGTTGAACAGTCTTGTCACGGAAGGTATGTGAGGTTCCCCTCCTAATGCAGATATGGGTGCCACTGGTCTTTACAGAGTCAGGGTTCATGGCTTGGTAAGTGGAGCACAGAATGTATTTCAGCTTTAACTCACCGAATTAGTGTAGTTTATGATCCTCATACCCATACATAACATCCCTCTATATTCTTAAACCAGGAACCACCAGATAAGGGATTTTGTCAAACTCTGTTCTCTGCAGTTATGAAAGCAATATATTTCTCCATATAACGTTGTAACACTCAATACATTTTTTTCAAACAATACAACATTCTCCTTTATCTGCCGTGAAATTCAGATATATTCAATCTCCCCAACCCCATTCAGAATCACTAATGTAGAAAGTCCAGTAGGAAGAGAACTCTAAATGTATCAAGTCCTCTTTTCTTGATTTCTAAAACTTTTATGTTTTGCCTTAAAATAGCTCTTACCACGAGGTGCCATCCTTTTATTATGATATGTTTAGAGAACATCTGACCCTGTTACTCTTCCTGATAGACCCAAAGGGGCTCACAATAACTGCTCATTTCCTCTTTGGAAAGCCTTCCCTTCCTCCATTAAGGCATCACGTGTAACTATAACATTTGGCAAAATCTAGTAAATTTAGCACTGTTTACAACATGCAGCTGTGTGTTGTTCCTAAATACAGCAAAAGTAATCATGAACAAGTTTAAACTACAAAGAAAAATTCTTATGACTACTAATAAAATACACCTATTATTCATAGGAAATAACTCAACTGAGTGTTCTTTTTATTTTTCATGACCGAGCTCATTTTGTATTTTATAGTTCCAAGAAACAAATGGTAACACTCACAGAGCTGTTTTGTTTTTTTTTTTCACTAAAATCTAGATGTTGCTAAGATTCTCATCAAACGCAGTAGGTTAATGACAGGTACAAGGAAATGGCAGACATTTAAATGATCCAAATTATAATTGGTAATTAGTTCCCAAATTATTCCTGTCTTTTTCAGTTGGAAGGAAAACACTTTTAACCATTATGTAAGTACCACGAAGAAATAGAAATATCTTATTCAAACCTAATATTCTTGTGGAATGTAACTTCCAGGAGCTGAAAATGTGTATTACCTCATATACAATAGAAATAGAAATATAAGGCATTTTTAAAATCCTGAAAGAAAATTTCCTTTTAAAAAAAAAGCCATTATAAATAAGAGCCTTTAAAAAATTCTGACATCATAAAGTATCATTATAAATTGCATTGTTAAGTTTTATCTAGAACATCTCTGTGCTAGGAAAATTTATTTCTTTCCTTCTTCATGAGTTCAACTACTGAGCATATTTTTCATTTTAGTCACGATGTTCTTCTAATCAAAACTAGCAATATCATCTAGAGAGATCTGGGGAATTAATTAGGTACATCTCATTTCTACTGTGCTAATCTTCTCTGTGTCTTTGCTTAGGGAAAAGAAGCCCATCATTGATAAACCAAGGAGATTCTATTTGCTTTATAGACGGATCTACTGGAAGGCTAGCTGTGGTTTATAAATCTTTTAGTCCTATTCTGACATAGTAGCAGCACTTGAATGCTGACCTTGAAATAAAAAACACTGCTCTGTGTGGAATTCAAGTAGAGGTATTTCCAAAGTACTTGATGTTACTTATATATTTTGTCTATTTTAACAAGAGAGAAAGAATGAGAGAGAAAGCATTAATAAGAGCTATGGAGAAGATGCGGCGTAGAGCCTGAAAGGACTTGGAAGGATGCTTCTAATTGCAAACAGTTCAAATAAAGATATTTTGGCAAATCTGTCTGCCTGCTAACTTCAGTGCAACTTAATTCATGGAAAAGTCTGAAACACAAATCCAGGTTATTAACTTTCCATTTGAAGGAGAAAGTCTGAAAAAAGAACATTTGTCCCTTCTAAGTGATCAGAAATATTTTAATAATTAAATACATTGCTCTTTCTAAGTCCAATTAAAGAATTAGGAAGTCATGATACAATAAATAGATGACACAAACTCATCATGGATCCTTAAAATAATAATGGGAGCCGAGTATAATTATTCTCTAGAAGTTTGGAAAATTGAGTTTAGTCATCTGGAATGTGACTACATTCCAGGGTACCCCTAATAATCAACTTATTTCTTTACTACTAAATAAACTCACTTAACTTAATCAACTTATACTTGATTATTCAATCAACTTATTTTCAATGATTAAATACTTACTGACGGGCATCTGCTTTCTACTTTTATGCTTTTTTTGCTCTTAACCAAATTCCATGTTAAATTATATTTGTTTGGGTAATATTTACTTCAAAACACTATAAAATAAATGTTTGCAGTTTAAATAAATTACAGTTGTAGAAACACAAAAGATAGCAATGCTAGAAAAAGTCTGCTTCAAAAAAATCAGCTCGTGGGGTTTATAGTTAGTAAGAATGAGCACAATACTACCATTAATTATCCTGAAAAACAGCCAATACATTAAAGTTGTTCCCAAATACTTCTCTTTTAGAAAAACAATGATTTCAATCACTGCTGAATTCAACACTACACACACATATTTTGTAATTTAGAGTGAAAGAAGTGGTGTGTGCCACTGGACTGATTACTTAAATATGGTTAAAATGGTTAAATTTATGTTGTTTATTTTACCAAAATTTAAAAAAAAATTTTAAAAAGCAAGTAGTGTAATAAATATTCAAGGTAAAGTAGCAATTTGATAAATTATTAGAATCAGTTCTTTATAATGTCTGACATCAGGGAACTGTCCAATCATTTTTTAAATTATAATATAGAGGTCTATATAATCCCTATACACTGAAATGACAAGAATTATTATTATTCAAAACTTATTTTCAAATTTCACTACCTGTAACAAGTTTTAGAGAACAATTTTCCACATCCCTCTGTTTTTTGGTCACTTCCTACTCTGCCAATACCAAGTATATGATAGTGGTAAACTGAACACAGAGATATTAAAGCACTAACAAGTTCATTGCATGTTGTCTACAGTTATAGTTCCTTAAATCAAATTTCCTACAGAATATAATAAAATTGTGTCTCATATCTCTTACTGAAAATAGAAGTAACTGTGTTACTACCCCTGAGAAATTTGCTTCCCATCTAATACTGGATCGGGTTCACCACTGTCGATGTGAACGATGTCCCAATCTCTAGTCTGATTTTCCTAGAGACCATTTTTCCATTGCCAGAATGAAATGGCCCCAGAGCACTGAATTTATGCCCCCATAATGAATGTGGTTAGTCCACAATCACATGCCAAGTACATGTTCATATCATCTTTATGACCTACATAATATATCATGGAGCTCCAGGCTGAAAGGAAACTAATTAACCTTTAATGAGATGGGGACACTGTAGGACAGTTGGCACTATGGAAGGGCTGACATTCCCAGTCTGAAACATTCACTTAGGCTCGTTGCCACCGTGGATCCTCTACCTATGTTTGGCACCAGTCTTTTTTTCAGTATCTGCTGAATTATTATTATAATATAGCCACCCTCGACGTCTTTTATAGTTAAAGGAAATTAAACACTTGGTAAGTTCATAACAGATCATTCTGCTTTAAAGAACTTTAACCATACAGGTATGAAATTAAAAGAACTGTCTTGAACCAAACAGTGGCATTAATATGCTCACTCTCATCACCACAGAACATGACACATTTTTCAATACTGTTGGATTCATATTAAATTTCAGTTGAAGATAAAGTTCAGTGAGTTGATCTCTACCCAGTTTCCAGGATTCACATAATTTATGAAATTGCAGATACAGGATTAGTTGTCTGACAAATGTGCAAAAGAAAAAATGCTCACAAAGTGTTTATTAATGTTCTGAAAGTTGAGAAAGAAATCTCTTCGGAATTGTTTGACCTTCATTCTTATCATATGAGTTGACAATTATTCCAGAAAGAAAATACAGAGCCTGTAAAACATCTTTCTCTTCATACTGATCTTTCCATTGAATACGGACAAACAAATGTTTATCCGGTGGCACATTAATGTGGCAAACACTTAGGCTTTTATCTGGGAAGGAGTAATGATGTCATTCAAGCCTCACTACAATCACCTGTTCAATTTTCCATATTCGAAAGAGGACAACTCCATTTCCTTCTCTTAGCTCAAATAGGCTAAAGTATGCTATAACTGATTAATTCCCATCCTTTATTTATTACACTTAAATGAGACCAATATTCAACTTTTTGTAAAATGCATGCATGTTATATGACAGCATTAAGATGGTTAAGTCCTTACATTTTATAGACTGTTCAATCTATAAAACAATGATGACATGTCACTACTACTGACTCACACTTTTATAGCAAATTTCCTTCTTTTATTAATTCCAGTACCTTCTCAGGTAGTGTTTTGAAGGCTGATAACAAATGTTTTACCCAAAGTAGTCTGCTTTGCTGATAAACAGAATTACTGACTTCTCTGAAGTTTGTTTAGAAGAATGGAGAAACAGGACAGGACTTTTGGTTAATAATAGAGGAAAACATTCTAATTATTTTAAACCACTTTGATCAAATCTTTAGTGGCAGCTAAGTTTTGTTTAAAGAAAAATTATGATACCGGGATGCAATAGTTTATAGTTTCAATGTACATGTAGAAGAGCCCACGTGAACTCCCCACCAGCCATCATCACCACATTCATACAGAATCATGTTTTTTTTTTTCCTGATTAATGAAAAATTGTCTATTGAAGTAGAGAAAATTACTGCCTCTATGTTGTATCTATTTAAGAATGTGGACTATTGCACGAAAAGGGTTTGAGCAATCATCTGGGTCACAGCTTCTCAAAATTTGGGCCTAAGAATTACCCAAGGAACTAATTCAAAATGAAAATACACTAGGTCCCACCTCAAGAAAATTGGTGCATCTGGAGTCAGACCCGGGAATCTACTTTTTAAATAAGTCCCCCAGATATTTCTGATGCTAGTGTTCTGACAGTCACTGTCTGAGAACATTAGTCTACCTCCTCATTAACAAATATGGATTCTGAATCCTAAAATGAATGTGACACGAGGAAGCGTAATCTTGGTATTAGGTTGTGGAAAAAACTTTCTGCTGTGACTGGTACTGAAGAAGGATGCGGAGGGACAATGCTGATTTTCAGGGAAGAGTACAAAATTTGCACGAGCCCTGGGCATTTTAGGAAAGAATGGAATTCGAACTTGAGAGAGCCTTACTGTCTGATTCCCACCAAGGCTACCTAGCAAGAAAGGTCACCGAGACTCCTGAATTTAAAAACACCTATGATGAAGAGAATGAATGGGCAATAGGTGCTGGGCATAAAACAATAATTTCAGAATTTGTAGTAGAGAGTGCTTGATGTTGGATTTCCTTTAGGGCCCATGTCAGTAGTAATACGATTGAATATTTCTCATTTTGAAGTATGCCTAACCCCCCTCCCCTTATAGAGGAGGTAAGTTTCCAGGATTTATGGACATTTACAAAAGTGAAAGGAGATCTAAGAGAGAGAAACCATCTGCTAAATTAAAGTAGATCAGATCAAATGATTTTTAGGAAAAAGAAAATAAATTTGCCTCCAGTTGATAAGCCAGTCGGACAGAGTACAGAAGCTTAAAGAAAAAGAGGAATGAGCCTGAGGTTTATTTTACCTTTCTTTTTCACTTGCTAATTGACCAGCGAAAGACAATAAGCATTAACTTTATCTGACCTTAGGTCAAGGGGAATTATCTGTATGAATTCTGGAAATATATTCATTTTTAATAATATCTGGTCACCGTAGAATGATTATGAATAATTTGTATGTTTGTTGTACAGAAATTTTACTGTCCCTTGATTTTATGTCAAAGTCACTATCAAATCCATTTTTTATAACATCAGATTTTTTTCAAATTTAATCCTCTTAAAATACTTTTGCAAATGGTGATAAAGACTCTCATCATCAACTGATCATTTTTATTTTGTTTTATCCATTCTATGGGTCCAAGAAAGCACAAACACCAGAATGAATTCTTCCTTCTTTCTTACTGCAAAACTTCTCTTCATCTTACAACTGACCCTTTATCTGTGTCTTTATTTTTCTGCAAGATATGTCTCTATCTGATAATTTGTCTTTAACAAAGAGAAATAGACTCTCTCAGTTTCTCAAATGTTCTCTAAATTATCCTTCTGCATATTTCACCTCCCTGGTCTTAACCACTGTCTGTGTGACTATGCTCCTTGTATATTTAATGCCTCTTTCAATACCAAGTTGGATTTATTGTCCCTACACACTTATCTAATTATTACTTTGACAGAGTAACAGTAAATTTTCTCTCAAACTTGAAGAGAATATCAAAATGAAGTTTACACATTCATTTATTCAAAAAATATTGAATAAGAAACTACTATGGGCTGCACACATCTTGGTTGCTGCAGCAGTTCAACAGCTACAGTGCAAAATGTCACCATCACTGGTGATATCATATCAATATCATTTTGATATTGAAATATCAAAATTTCAAAACAGAAAAATAGGTACTATGCGTGTGTTATGAAAAGGGTGTCAACAAAAATGCAACTTCTGAATGTTAAGCCAATAAAGATTAAAATTGAAATTTCTTTGAAAGCTATTTTTGATGACCTATCATTGTTACGTTAAGCGAATGGCATTAAAAGTAGAGATACTTTACTTTCAAAAAATAAAATCTTCATTGCATTTGTTAAATACATTTTAGCCTTCTCACAAGAGGTTTTGATGAGAAAAATCTGTTGTATTAGGAAATATCTCTGAGAAAGAAAAATTAGCTAATTTGAATAAACAGCTGGAATTATTTCCTTTTGTATTCTGTAACATATTATACTGCAGAGTTGTTTATAAACAGGTTTGTAAAACCAATAGCAGTTTGAAGAAAACTAAGGTACCTAGCCATGATGCACTTACTATAAATTTATTAAAATATATTGAAAATAATTTTTCTCCACTTCTTTTTGTCGTCTTTACCTTTTAATTATTCCTTAAGACTGACCCTAAAAATCTTTTACAATGCTCCTATTACTCTGGGACCTCAAAGGTGGATGTTATGTTTATTATTAGTTTTACTGTCATTATTATCATTATAATTATTTTACATGTTTTAAGTGTAATTATCTCAAATTTCAGAAACTGTAGGTTTGACTACTATTTGCATAATTGCTAGAACATAATAGGAGCCCAATAATTCTTTTTGATAAAATTTTTAATAAATGTAAACAATTTATAAATTATATATTAATATTCAATATATGTAGTATATAATATGTAAATATCAAAATTCTCTATCAAAATAATTACTGATGATTTGATTATGATATTATCTAAGAATTTTTAGGAGATGACAAGTGCATGGTTTTATAGCAAACATAAATGAATATATAATATATGTTCCTTAAATTATTATTTGTTTTACTAAACTATACATATCTCTGGTTTCTTTTGTTTAATGTTTGCTTGGTATTTCTTTCTTATTGTTCTGATTGCAACCTATCTGTGAAATTATATGTAAAATATGCTCCTTTATGAAGAGAATATAGATGAGTCTTGCTTTTTTTTATAGTTTAGTCTGACAAACTGTTCCTTTTAATTGAAATGTTTAGTCCACTTATACTTAATATAATTATTGCTATGTTGATTTTAAGTATAAAACTTGCTATTCATTTTCTCTTTACCCTGTCTTCGCTTTCTTTTTTCTTTTGTATCTCCTCTCCTTTTATCTTTGGAACATTAACAATTTTTTGGCCTTATTTCACTTTATCTCTTCTATTAGTTTTAACATTACACATTTGGTATCTTTCTTTTAATGGTCATCCCAACAATATACATCTGTTTCAGGTACATCCTATTTCATAAAAAGTCATCTGAAAATTGAGTGTATTGGAACAACAACCATTAAAATTTATCTTTCATAAGAAATTATGTTACTGGTTGAATTGTGTCCCCACAAAATTCATATATTGAAGTCCTAACTCCAAGTAACTCAGAAGGTGACTGTCTTTGGGGGCAGGGCCTTTAAGGAGGTAATTAAGTTAAAACGAAATCACTGGGATGGGCCTTAATCCAATGCGACTGGTGTCCTTAAAATAGGAGATTAGGATACAGACACATTTACAGTGGGAGAATCATGCGACAGAGAGAGAAGACAGCCATTTATAAGCCAAGGAGAAAGGCTGGTTCCACAGCTCTACAATGTTTTATAAAAGCATGATTTTTATCATTCACTCACTTCTTTCAGTGGGAACGACTGCTTCAACCTATTACATTTTACTTGGAAGTAGAAATCCCAAATTAAATATAATCCTAACTGTTATAACTTAAGAGCCTGGACAATATAACCTCCAACTTACCTTTCTGCCTTTCTTTATTATTGCACCCCTGATCACACATTATGTTACAGTAGCATTAGATCTTTAGCATTTTTTAACAACACATCACATTTTCCCGCCTCTGAGTCCCTGCGCATGTTGGTCTAACTACCTTGTGCTCACTGAAATTCTGTATATTCTTCAAGTCCTGCTCAAACACTACCCTTTTATGCAGTCTTTTCTTAAATGCTCAATTGGAAATGATCTCTCTCGGCTTTAATCTTGACTTTCAGATTTATTTTACCTCCCTGATAATATATCATATTTTGTCTTATCCTCTTCTTTCTAAAAAATTTAATCATCTCATTCCTCTCAATAGACAGATTATGAATGTCTTACGAGTAAGATGTCAGCAAGTCTTTACAATTCAGGACTGTGCTTAACTCACTTCATGGGTTCTTAAATAGCTTGCATGTAAAAGGCTGAGGCGGGGCAACTGGTTACTTGAAAAGTCCCCATTCTGAAATGACTGCCTCTGCCTCTCTGGTATAGAACAGCCATTTCAAGAATAGTCTTACTGAATTATAATTGACTTACAATAAACAGTACACATTTAAGATGTACCACTGACAATTCTTTATGTAAGTGTATACCCATGACACCAAAAGCACAATCAAGATAAGGACGTATTTATCACTTCAAAGTTTTCTTATTCACCATTGTAATCTCTCCCACCCACCTCCAAGCTCATACAATTTCTATTTTCTCTCAATTATAGATTAATTTGTGCTTTTCTGAATTTTATATATATAGAATTATACAGTAAGTACTCTTTTTGTTTACTTGTTTCATTTAGCATAATTATTTTGAGATTTACACATGTTGTTGCATGTTCATAGACATTTGGATTGTGTTCATATAGTGGCTATTACAAATCAAGCTGTTTTGAACATTCAGGTACAAGTAAGTCTTCATATGGACATACATTTTCATTTTTCTTGATTAAGAATACCTAGGGCCGGGCGCGGTGGCTCAAGCCTGTAATCCCAGCACTTTGGGAGGCCGAGACGGGTGGATCACGAGGTCAGGACTTCGAGACCATCCTGGCTAACACGGTGAAACCCCGTCTCTACTAAAAATACAAAAAACTAGCCCGGCGAGGTGGCGGGAGCCTGTAGTCCCAGCTACTCAGGAGGCTGAGGCAGGAAAATGGCGTAAACCCGGGAGGCGGAGCTTGCAGTGAGCTGAGATCCGGCCACTGCACTCCAGCCTGGGCGACAGAGCGAGACTCCATCTCAAAAAAAAAAAAGAAGAATACCTAGGAGTAGAATGGCTGGATCATATGGTAGGTGCATATTTAACTATTTAAGATGCTGCAAAACTGTTTCCCCAGTGGTTCTACCTGTCCAACAGCAGTTTTTGAATTCCAGTTTCTCCTTATCCTTGACCACGTTTAATATGGCTAATCTTTTCGAGTTCGACTATCCTGAGCCAAGCACAGTGGCTCATGGCTGTAATCCCAACACTTTGGGAGGCTAAAGTGGGTGGATCCCTTGAGCCCAGGATTTGGAGACCAGCTTGGGCAACATAGGGAGACCCTGACTCTACAAAAAATTAGCCAGGTGTGGTAGCTTGTGCCTTTAGTCCCAACTGTTTGGGAGGCTGAGGTCAGAGGATTGCTTGAGCCTGGGAAGCAGAGGGTGCAGTGAGGTGAGATCATGCCACTGCACTCCAGCCTGGGTGATGGAGTGAGACTCTGCCTCAAAACAAAAAACAAAACAAAACAAAACAAAAAAAACCCACAACCACGACAACAACAAAACGATCTTAATAGGTATGTAGTGATATTTCAATGTAGTTTAAATTTGTGTTCTTTTAGTGGCAAAGTGATACTTAGCATCTTTTTGTGTGACATTATTTACCACATATTCCTTTTTAACGAGGCACACATGTGCACAAACACACAGAGTTGTTGATTAAAACCTAATTGGTTGCCTGACTAAATATTGGCCAGATACTCTGATTTAGGGACATGTATTTAGAAATGAGAAATAAATTTTATCTCTTTGAGTGACTGAGTATGTAAAATGTTATCAAAGCTTCATATCTTCATTAGACTTGAAGGAAATGCAGTTAATTTTCAGAGAGACTGAGAGACATGCAAAGAGACAGCTAGAGAGAGAGAAAGAAGTAGATGTTTAGAGAGAGGGAGAGATGGGAGAGGAACACAGAATACTGTTTGAAGTCTACACATATTTCTAAATTCCAGTTCCCATCATTCCTGAGTTCCAGCCACTTTCTGACCTCAAGTTTCAGAAACACAACTTTCTTCTTGTAGACATAACCTAGCTCCAGTTGTCTACTATAATTTGCAACCAAAGGTAACAAAAAATGTTTATTTAATTAATTAAAATATCTCCGTAGTGTCAACAGTAGGCTTTAAAGGTCGAAGGATTATTTTAGAGCAATTTAAGCATTAATTCTTTAGTGAGGTGCCATATTTAGCAAGTATAATTTCACTGCATGTAAATATACCATACTTCATTGTTTTCATTTCTAACTTACAATAAAAACCTCTGTATATAGTGTTTTCCCAGGATTAATGACTGGTTGGGGTTAATGGCTCTCAGCTATGCCATGGGCCATCAACTCTTCTCAGTTGGCCATTAATCCCCAGGAAATGCCTTGTACCTCAATCATTATGTCTTAATTAGGTCATTAAGAAGCTGCTGGTTAATTGCTACATTATAGGCATCCAGAGATGGGCAGGTGGCTGCAAAGACCAGAAGAATCACACAAAGTATTAATAATTCACATATGTCGATGTTATGTATATAGAAGATAATAATTAAAAAGTAACGTTTCTATGTTTTTACTTGGTTCTAGTTAAAAATATGTTTATTCAATTAGAAAATATTTTTGAAAATGAAATATGATTTCATTAATAATCTCTCAGGATGCCTGTAATCCCAGCACTTTGTGGGGGCCATGGTAGGTAGATCGTGAAGTCAAGAGATCGAGACCATCCTGGTTAACACGGTGAAACCCTGTCTCTACTAAAAATCCAGAAAATTAGCCAAGCGTGGTGGTGGGTGTCTGTAGTCCCAGCTACTCAGGAGGCTGAGGCAGGAGAATCACCTGAACCCGAGAGGCAGAGGTTGAAGTGAGCCAAGATCCCGCCACTGCACTCCAGCATGGGCGACAGAGTGAGACCTGTCTCAAATAAATAAATAAATAAATAATCCCTCAAGATATCAAATTTCTCATTTTACAAAATACAATTGGCTCAGAATTTCCTAAATGCGATTTCATATTAGGACATAGAATTGGAATAGTTTTAAATCTCGGTATTCCACCAGCCAGTTACTTTGTCTTGGTTAAGCCTTCTGCTTTTTCTGTGCTTCAGTTCTCTCATCTATAAATTTGCACAGATATACTAAAATGTAAGGCGCTCTGACATTCTAAAAATTTGCTGAAAAACATATTGAAACTAAGAAGTATGTTAATTTTGCACAAGAAATGTGAATTGCATTAGACTTTCATTGAATCCTGTTGATCAAACAACCTCAAATTCAAAATATAAAGATTTCACAAATCACCAATATAAAGAATTTAAGAAAAGTTTTTGTTATAGATCCTACAGATATTTTAAAGATAGAATATTATGTACAAAATTATGTCAATAATTTTAGCAATTGATATGTAACAAACAAATTTCTTGAAAGATACAACTATCAAAGCTCTTTTAAAAAGAGATAACTGAGATGTTTTCTGTCTATTAAAGAAATTGAATTTGTGATAAAAATTCTTTCCTACAAAGAAATATCTAGAACCAGTTGGTTTTACTGAGCGTTGAACAAAGACATTATACATTTTCTACATAAGATTTTCCAGAAATGTATATCTAGGCACTTGCTCTTCTAATTCTCCTGTTCCAAAATACAACTTGTATAAGAAAGAGTCATCAGTTTCAATTTGGTAAGCAAAATACTTTAATTTTGACATTAAGGCTCTGAACTGATGGAGAGTAACTGTTTCCCTTCAGAAGAAAAGTATTACTAAGTAAAGAGAAACACCCAATATTAATATTAACTGAGGGAAAACTATTCATGCACTTCAGGATACAAACTACTTACATCATACAATATAAAAAGGGTATAAGAAGGAATATTTATTAGTGAATTAATTTGAAGAATTTACCTTATCGTAATATGACACTACAGAAAATCATTCATGAACTGTTTTTCTAACAGATATTATAGATAAATAAGTAACTGAGCAAATGTTTAAGGATAAAGTTTATTTATTTATGTAGCAACTAACATATATTAGAGTTAATTCAGTTCAAAAACATTCATTAAATGCTCACTATCTGACAGGCACCGTAAGAATTTGTGCTAGGGAAACAAGATGAAATCCAATGAATTTTTAAAAACTAGATTGTTTTCTCTGTACACATTTTCTGAATGGTGCAGTTCATCACATTCATAGTCATTAAACAGACTGCTTTTTGGTTGTGTATATTATACTTGGAAACATTTTGTGCTCATGAGACTGTTACTCTACACACGTCTGTAATGCAGATAATAACTGACAATCTCAGGACCAGAGAGAGGGCAAATACATTGGAAGGTTTCTGTTAATTAGTTAATGTGGCCATTAGGGCCAAAGTGTATCTGATTTATAGGTTGTTTAAAACTCAAAGGAATAAGAGTTCTACACTTTTTAGCCTAGAGAAAAGTTCAGCTCAGAAAATGGTTCAGCCTAAAGAACAGATCAACCTAGTTGCAAACCTGTTCTATGATATCAGAAATTTTGCACTATTCTTGATATTGAAATTTTGAGGCCAAAATAACAGTGGTGTTTGGGAGTAAGGAGGAGTGGGAGAGTCCATAACATTTTATTAACTTCCACTGTATCACACTGAGTTGTTGTTTTTGGACTCCTGTCCACTAGGTATTCATTCATTCATTTATTCTTCATTCGGCCAATATAATACAGATTCTGCATTATATGACAGGATCTGTTCTAAGACATGAAAACTCAATAGTGAACAAAACAGAGTAGATCTCAGCCCTAATAGTGCTTACATTCTAATGGGGGAAGGGAGATAGAATAAATCATCACATATACTTTCTAAGACTTGTAAGTGCCACTCAATGAAATAAAGCAGAGAGCTTAGATGATTTAAATTGGTTGGTCAGGTAAGATCTCTTAAAGGAGGTGCTATTTGAGCTGAGATTTGAACAGGCAGAAGATGCCAGCTCTAAAATATCAGGTGGGAGAACATTCTGAAGGCAGAAGCAATGGCTGGTGCACTTGGCACTCAGTAAAGTGAGACTGAGAAGGCGAGTCTTGCTAAAAGGTAGTGGGTGAGAGAGAGAGAGGAGTGAGGAACAAGATGAGGCCAGATCAGGGAGGGCTTTGTGAGAAGCTGAGAAGTTGGGGTTTTATTCAGGGTGCATTTGCAGCCATGTAAGGATGTTGAGCAGTTGGAAACAAGAGTATAAAATCTCAGGACAGGATCAAAGCAGGCAATACATATTTTGGAGTCATTGGCCTATAGATTATATTTAGGATCATGAGACTGAATGAAAATGTGCAAAGTGAAAACAACCAGTCCCAAGAGAGGAAACTAGGCTATTCCTATAATGTGATTCCCTGCCCTGAAGCCCTAAATGGTGACTGTGCTTCTTTTACATTTTTGAAGTACAAAGAGGGGAGTTCAGAGAAGATGAAGCAGAAAGGTGATTACTGCAGACTTAGTTAAGAAAGTAGGGTCCAATTTAGGAAGTCTGAGGATTAATGATAGTAGCTCGAGAACAGTATTGAATTGTACACTTCAAGGGCAGAGATCGTCCCCTGTTTCTTTTAGTTCTGCCATCTTAGAAACACAACACATATCATTTACTTGAAGCCTGCTACATTACAAGCATGGAAAAGCCAATTTCCTGCCCTAGACAAAACCTGAAGGCTCTCAACCTCAGATTGCTTGCTCCATTTTGGGAGGCCATTGTTTAAGGAGAAATTTGCCATTATCTCTCCTATGGTGTGATGCCACATTAGCAGCCCTTAAACAATTGATATTCAGATAAATTCCCACTTGACACTTTGTGGACTCTTTACTTTATTCTGACAGATACCACAATTATATTTACCTTTTTTGAATATTTATTTTATTTGTTTTCATAAATGGTTCTTCTCTAACAATCTTTTTTTCTCATTAAATAAGACACAAAATATTCTATATTCTTCCTTGAACAAACTCAAGGAAGATACAGCAAAGGCCGCTGTTTAGGAGGTGAATATGTTCTTCCCTTGTGTGGCAGAGTTTTCTCCAACCTTGCAATATCTTCCATTCTAGTTCCAGAGAGTCCTTCTGCCTTTAAAAATGGCCCTCTGGCTAAGGTTGACCTGGCCACCTCTAGAAATGGTTACCATATCAACTCTGAAAAGTTGTAGGCTAGAAAGCTTCTGAAAGCCATCTTTACTGCTTCTCTCTTCCCAAAGGAAACCAAAGCAATAAAACACACACACACACACACACACACACACACACACACACACATACACACACACAGACACCAGAGTTAGGATCTAAACAAGAAAACAGAAACTGCTCGTTTTAGAAGTAACTGAATTTAATGGAGGGAATTTGTTATCTATGCGTGGAATGCCTGGGAAGCCAAACAGGGAGTTTGGGTAACTCCCTGAATACTCTCTTGAATAACTTTAGTTTATGGACATCCGAGTGCAACAAGGTGTGGGATAAAGAGAGAGGATAGTGTTACTTGAACCCAGAAGTAGCCTCTGCATTGGCCACTGAGGCTGCCCAAAGCAATGGGAGAGGAGGAGAGATGCTCAGTTTTCTCCTTTTCTGCATCTCTCCAATCAAGCATCAGTGCCTCTCATTGGCCAAACCCAGGTGGAGGTAGCTGGAAGAGGATTCTGGGATATGTAGGCTGCAGAATCAGCGGGCTGCCATAGGGAGGAAGACCAAAGGGCAAGGACTGGTTCTTGGGACCAACATGCTTAGGTAAACACAGTGCATTCTAGATTTTAGTTCAAGAACTACAAAAAGAAAGAAAGAAAGAAAGAAGGAAAGAAAGAAAGAAAG
>NW_012115932.1:8113394-8171568 GCF_000951035.1 Colobus angolensis palliatus
AAAAAAAAAAAAGCATATTTTGCGCACACAGTCATTCTCCACAAGGTCTCCTAAACCTCCTGATTTAAAGTGGTATTTTGATACACATCTATTGTCTTGGCAGAGATATGCCAAGTATAGTTTCCCTCTAGTAAGTCTGTTCTTTCTTCCAGTTTTTCAATGACTCATAAAAACAGGATAAATCATCTCTGAAAACCAACTAGTTGAATTTGGCTCCTGCATGAAGTGCTAAATTTAATTAACAGGACAAGGAATCCAGTCTGAAAAAGTTTAATCATGAAATTCTTCGTATATTAAAGTCGACTGAGTGTATTTAAGTGCTCCCATCTGCTTGTGTACTTCTAAAGGGCAGTTAATGTCACCTGCCCTATGTATGCCAAAAGATCATTGTGAGGACAAAAGGAAAGTTAGACAATGCTTTGAAAGTGTGTAATTAGGTACAAATGTGAACTAATATTGTCCATGCTAATTTCTTGTTGATTGAGAGGTATTTAATACTTGACATTTTCTATAGCACACTTGCAAGAGGTAGGACTTAACAAACAATACTACTATGTTGACCCATCATGACCCATAAGGTACAATACTTTAAAAATAATGACTGACAGAATTTACCAGTAGAAGAAATTGAAGCTGCAAATTTCCCCATTTGCTGTACATAGTCATTATGGATAACCGGAGTCCACATGCTAAATAAACAAATAAATAAGTGACGCTCTGCCCAGCTAAAAGTCTGTAGCCAAGTAACAGCTGCAATTTTAAAGAAATAAGCCAAACAAATCACGCTTTATCTTAATTTGCTCTTGCTCAGAAGGGAGTTTGACTCCTACACATTATGAATGAAAGTGTTTCCAGGGTCAGATTGATTCCATCACTAAAATTAAAACTCAGGTTACACAGAAATCCATCTCCATTCTGCATCTTTAACTACACTCAGTAAACTACCTCCTTAACTGCATTCTGAAGCTCTTATCATCCTTTGTGGGTGGCAGAAAGCAAAGTTTCATATAGACAAGGCCGACAAAGATGGAGGCTAAAATGGTGAACCAGAATTTTCATTTCACAAGATAACTGGGTCCCTGAATTGCTTTCTTTTTTTTTTTTTTGAGACGGAGTCTTGCTCGGCCGCCCAGGCTGGAGTGCAGTGGCCGGATCTCAGCTCACTGCAAGCTCCGCCTCCCGGGTTTACGCCATTCTCCTGCCTCAGCCTCCCGAGTAGCTGGGACTACAGGCGCCCGCCACCTCGCCCGGCTATTTTTTGTATTTTTAGTAGAGACGGGGTTTCACCATGTTAGCCAGGATGGTCTTGATCTCCTGATCTCGTGATCCGCCCGTCTCGGCCTCCCAAAGTGCTGGGATTACAGGCTTGAGCCACCGCGCCCGGCCCTGAATTGCTTTCTTAATGTCACTGTAAAGGGGATTAGGAGACAGCTAAGGGATAGTGGAAGTAGAGTCTATGAATGTCATTTTATTTATTTCTCTAGGACTTTGGTTCTCAGTGCAGACTTTGCTTAGTACTGAAGTGGTGATTATTTGTTAATCATTCCTCTGACAAATAGTTATTAACTGCCTACTATGTGCTGGTCCAGTGACTCTTGTATGGGAGAATTTTACACTTTCTTCAAGGGACATTTGGCAACATCCGGAGACTGTTTTTCGTTTTGTTTTCAAAATCAACTTGCTACAACTCTAGTAGATAGAGGACAGGGATGCTACAGACCTTCAATGCATAGGACAGTTCTCCACCCCACACAACAAAGAATTATTAAGCCTGAAATGTCCATAGTGCTGAGGTTAAGGGGCTCTGTGCTAGCCACCGTGTGAGCGTGCTAGGCTATAGTGATGGGGAAAACTAAACATAAAAGCATCATGCTTTTGTGGTGTTTACAATTCATTTGAGGAAAAAATATATTTTAGCCTAAAATATATGTTAATATGTAAGCTGTAATTATGTCTTTGAAAGAGATGTATATCACCTTATAAGAACACATAAAACTGAAGGATTTGACCTGCTCAGGAAAAGCAGTTATAGATTTTTCTAAGGAAATTAATAATAATAGTTTATGTACTGGAATATTTTAGTGTTTTTTTTCTGAATTTGTAGATTCAGGATTATACTTATAATTGTGCTCAACTGGCTTTTGAAATATTTTCTTTGGTTAGGGTAATAAGATTTTACATAACCAGAAGTTTATCTTTGCTATGGCCTATAGTTCCATATCCTAAATTTAATATGTAGCGGTGGAGAAAACATAAAAAAATTCTTTAGACATAGGCTGCCTAGTTTTGTGCTCTATAAAAGACTTTCAACATCATAAACACATAAAATATATCTCAAATATATAAAATATATATCATATAGATACATAAAATATATATAAATATTTAAGAAACATATATTTAACAGCTGTTCATTCTTCTAGCCTAACTTGTTTCAGAGCCTTGTTTTTTTGCCCTTCTATTCTCATACAGAAGACCAGACCAAAGAGGTGATCTTTTGTAAAAGTTAATAGGGTTTTTTTCAATATAAAGAAATTATTACTCTTTGAAATAATTCATTATATTTTTTACAATCGTGACTTGTTTCTTAAGCCCACAAATTCTGTTTTTCAGCATTTCCATTTCTACTACAATAATTTTTGCAAGATCTTAAAAGTTCAGGTTGTATTTAGTTGTCATTCTTCTTAACAGTGGATGAAACCAATTGCTGAGTGAAATTTCCTTAGCACTTAGCTTTTATTATACCATGTATTCCTCTTCCTTCTACTCCTTGGCCCATTCCTTCCCTGTTTTCCTTCCTGGGTGTATTTTCTCTTCCTGCCCCGATGTGTATTCAGTCTACAGTTCTCAGTTGTCAACAACTTTTCACTTCCTATAGAAAGCTCACATCATCTCCTTCTTGGAACATTGAAATATATAGGCACTGATAGGATCCATTTAGCTAATCTAGACATTTAAATATCCAGACATTTAATATTGAAATGTCTTAATATGCAAATAACCTTGAAAGCAGACACAGTTTAACCTGAACCTATTCACACATTCTTAGCTGATCATTATCAAAATCTATGTCTCCAACCTTTATCATCTTCACCGTCTAGATATTTCCAGTGTCTAAAATCCAACATTTCCATCAAAGTCTCAAAACCAACATTTAAAAGTAAAAAAGAAAAAGAAAAAGAAAAATAACAAAGCATTTTACTCCTCACGTGGACTTATTCTCTGTCAGTTAGACTCATTTATCCCTTCCCCAGAACCACCACATGAAGCCAGTCATCTCTGTTTCCACTGCCATACTCTAGTGGTGGTCTTGAGAGTGACAGGAGGCAGTCAAATGTCTAGGCAGATATGGGCAGGTACCCAGTGAAACCATACCTCCAAGTCAAAGACAGTTTAAAGCCTGAAAGCCAAGCTACAATTGAAATCCTCAGAATGGATTGAGAACTGGTCTTCCCCTTGACACACTTTCCTCTGATTGATCCCCATCCTGTGCCTATAAATACCCCAGACTCAGTCAGTAGAGGAGATGGCCTGACTTTGGAGAAGAGACAACCTGACTTTGGGGAAGACAACCTGCCCTTCCCATCCCCTCTCTAGCTCCCCTCTCTTCCATTTTCATTTCTCAATAAAATTCTCTGCCTTCACCATCCTTCAATCATCAACATAACCTTATCCTTCTTGGGCACTGGACAAGAGCCTGGGACCCACCATGTGTGGGTACCCAGAAAAGGCTATCACACTGGCCTTTTGCCCTCACAGGTGGAGAGCAGCCACCTCATGTGACAAGACCAGGGGCTAAGTGAGCTGCTAACACACCATTGTCTATCTACAAACAGTGAAACTAAACATGCATTGTGACACCCTCTCTGTGGTTTCCAGGTCTCAGGAACCCTCACCTGAGTGCCACTGCAATCTCCTCAAGGAGACACACCTGGTCTGGCCACAGGTCCTGTGCTCACTCACATTGTCCCTCTTGAAAGGGGATGAGTATGACAGGCAGAGTAGAGGGACAGTGAGTCCAGAGAAGAGGCCAAGAAAAATTCTGCATCAGTCTTATTATTTCATATCTGATTAACTGTGTTATTCTCCTCACTACATATTGGTATATAGAATCCTATCTGTACATCACCACACCTTCCTCCCTGTAATTTATTTTACATGTTGACAAAGCAATCTAATACTCTCCAAGCACTACATCAAATGTAGTACTTTCTTGCTTAAAATTATTTAATGTATTCTGTTTTCACAATAAGATTCATATTTTAAATTCTTTTTTCTACCTGTGTTCTCATACAAATCCTCACCTTGAAGTCTTCTTGAAGATATCCTTCTTTACAATTCCTTGAAATGTTCCTTCTTGGAGACTTCTAAAAGTTTTTTCCTGAATATTTCATTTTATTTATGATCACTCCTGTCTCAATATTTGTTATATGCATCATGTAAAGTATTTGAAACTGTATTAAGCCCTCTTATACTGTTAATCATCATTGTTCTGTTCAACTAATTTCACTAAAATTAGATTGTAAAAATCCTATAGATGGGATTCAGGCCTTAAATACCCTAAACATTTTTTTAAAAAATACTTCAGTATCTAGCCAAAGCCCCAACTATAGTGAGCATAAAGTATACATTTGGTGATTATTTTAATAATACTTATTATTTGTTACAGGGAGGGAAAATACTGCTCTCTATTGTACAATCATGCAAAGAGAGAAAGAATAACTTTAAAATGTAGAAATATTTTTAGTTCTAGATGAATTTAATAAATATTTCAAAATGTCAGTAGTAGGCAATCTTTACACAGCAGTTTTCAGGATGATCTCAGTTTGGCATGATGTCTTAGGTTTCCTTTTTTCTTCAGGAAATGTCTTTCAGACTAAGCCTGTTTTAAATATAAGCACAGACTTATTTTATCTCTTTATAGAAAACAATTCCATAGAATGAATTGTAAAAGGAACAAATAGCTTTCAAGAGGTTATTGTGTGTATTATTTTTTCTTCACACTCTCTCCTTCGAATTCCAAAATGCAGTTTGATTGAGATAGCCATGATTTGGTTACAACCACATAGCCTATAATTTTGCCAGTAAAATTTCTATCTATTTTTAATAAAGTCCCTGAATAGCTAGAATTAATTACTTAAATTCATCAATAAAAACCCAAGGATTAAAAACTTGCCTTTATCCAGGCATGGTGACTCATGCGTGTAATCTCAGTACTTTGAGTGGCCAAGGTGGGCAGATGGCTTGAGCTCAGGTGTTCAAGACCAGCCTGGGCAACATGGTGAAACCCCATCTCTACGAAAAAAAGAAAAAAAAAAAACTACAAAAATTAGCCAGGTGGGATGGCACACACCTGTAGTCCCAGTTATTCAGGAAGCTGAGGCAGAAGAACTGCTTGAGCCCAGAAAATTGAGGCTGCAGTGAGCCATGATCACACCACAGCACTACAGAGCAAGACTCTGCCTCAAAAAAAAAAAAAAAGCAACAAATCTTACCCTTAGAAATGTCAAAATGCTCATTATTAGACTAGCTCTTACATGGCATCGAGGCAAGCAATAGTTGTTCTAAACAAGTTAATAGGACACGGAACCACCTGAATTGGTTGATACATGCGTTGTAGGAAGAGGAGCTGAAGACTGGCTTTCTTCTTCCCTGTAACTCTTCTCTTTAACAGCCAAGAGCACATGAACATGATTTGTTGGAGTATTTCACTCATGAAATTTCTCACTTTGTTTTCAAGAAATGAAAACTGGCATTGCTCTCTGCAACAATGATTGGAAAAAGTCAATACAATAGTGAAAATATTGCTGATTCTGGGGATATGGAGCATCACAATGTCTCTGAACTTCAAGTGATCCTTATGAGGCCTGAATTTAAAAATGTTTTAAGTTAATTACTGAGAACTTTTTGGAGACATTTAAAAAAATAGATAGTGCTAAAGCACCCTTATGAAATTACAGAAAAATCAACAATGAAATTCTACATAGCATTAAGTATCACTATATTGTGTATCAAGTTCATATTACAGCAAGGAAAAAATTAAGCATTATACAAAATGATTGTGTAATGGCAACAGCGGTATTTATGTCACAAACTTAAAACTCATCATCATGATCTTTTGAATCCAGTAAATACCAAAACATAGAAAGAAATTCAAAATAAAAATATTAAAAATTTAAAAAGATATGAGTTGAGTTACATTTTAGAATGTAATCGATCACTATTTGCCAGCTCAGTAATAGTATGTTTTTATTTTGTTGCATGGTTTTTGGCAAATAAAATCATCATTCACAATATTTTTATTACTTCTTTATAAAGAATCTCAGTATACATCACTATGTACTTACTGATATTTAAATTAAGATGTTAAATAATAAGCATCATGAAGACGTTAGTGTCTAGCAATAATACTAATCAAATGAAAGGTAATGTAGATATTATCAAATTAGCTAGGTTTTAGCACATATCATGACTTCAGTACTTTCTTAATACATTATTATTTCGTTATTATTCATTTATGAATTTCATTAGGTATTTCATTGCTTCACTATCAATTCATTATGATGTGTACTTGCAGAGACTGCTGCAAGTAGAAGCCTTGTCTTTGCTCTCCTTCTCAAGGTTTACCTCGTTAGCACACAAACACATTTATTTCCATGAAACTGTGAGCAGTTTAAGCATAGAACCAGAGTGACCCTCATGTTCTTATTTCTCAAACAGTGCCTGGCATGTGGAAGGCAGTGGTTAATGTTTTCTGAATGATCAAATGTGTATGCTAGAAATTTAAAATAGAAGTTGACAACCAACATGTTGTGGTAGATAAATTAATTTACAAAATTAAATCTGTTAGTCCAATGGAGTATTTTAAGTAAACATTTTTTTCTGATTTATAACTATGAACTGTTATAAATCAGTTCTAAAATTTAAAATGCAATAATTATTTAATTCTCATTTTTAGTGATTTTATGAATCATTAGTTACAGTGGAAAACATGTATTTGGGCATGCTTATTAAAATGGTTTAATAGTGAAGGCTATGCACAAAGATCTAAGTACAAAGATGTTTATCACTAAATTTTAACAAAGGAGAATTCAAAAAAACACAGTTCTTGAATGCTACACAATTGTTTTGATAAAATCCTGCTTAAATATAAAGACAAAAATATTTCCATAAAGAATATGAAATGGCATGGAAAATATATTTTATATTAGTCAAGAAGGCTGTCGTAAGGTGATATTCATGGTATAACCCTGTGTTTGTAAAAATAAAATGTTGATTATGTCAAAAGGCATAGAAGAACAAAAGAAGTTTTCTCTGGGTGAGGAGATTGCACATTATTTTTACTTTTAACCTTGTGCATTGTAGTGTTTTCTGTAATAATTTTATAACAAATGTGTTACATTTTTGGGTGGTATTTGTTAATTGAGAAAAAATAATAAATGGTATGATGAAAAAGGTTTAATCCATGTGATTACATAACTCACCAAAAAGTGTTCTATACACATTTTCTATATAATTTTAGACAAATTACTTTCTAATTGTCTTGCTTATTCTGTCCTTTTACTTCTAAACCAAACTAAATTGGAAGCTAGATATTAAATTTTCTAAAGTAATCTCAACAACGATGTAAAATTCAATCTGAAAATCAAATCAGTTCAACAAAATATTTTACTTTGTGCATATTATGCTGTATACACAAAGACCCCCAAATGAGTAAGACATAACCTCTTTCCTTAAAGGCTCACAATTAAGAAAAAAAAGAAAAGGTGAACTTCCAAGAATACCAGAAAAATAAGGAAAGAGTCATAAGAAAAATATGGTTTTAGATGAGACACTTTAAGGAATTTCTAAATATTTGCCACAAAAATCCTAAAATGAAAAACACATCAAGGAAACTCACAAGCATCAGGAGTGTAATATCATAAAATATTGCATTATTAAAAAAATTATGTTATAATGGCACCCCCAACTTCTTCCAGGATAATTATAAATAAATAAAATACATTCCATTCTGTTTGTTAGTTTAATGCTTTCCGCAGGTCTACTTCCTTTAATACCACGCTCGTGGCTATTAATGGATTATTCTTATCCAGAGCTATATCAATTAGAGGAGCAAACTGGAAAAAAGCAGGATGTAACTCAATCTTTTTTCAAACATAGAGGACAAGTAGATGAACTAATATACATCCTTTGAAGTCATGCCAGCTAAATAATTTCTGCCTCTGGGAAAAATATTTTAAGATAACAAAACAGCATAGCATGTCATTTTAATAATGTCTTCTGTTTTCTTTAGGTTTTGTTTTCAACAATATACTTAATGAATTTGATTGGTACAAAATTATTAACGAAAATTTTAAGGATATACTGGTCATTTTCTGAATGTTTACCCAATGAAACAAATAAAAATTATTCATAAGGTTAAGTTTGAGTAATTCATCAAACTTATAATAACTTTACCACCTTCAGAACATATTATTCTTAGTAACTCCAAAATAAATGTTTAAGTGCAAACAGCTGGGAAGAGCAACCAGAATTGGAAGATATTATTTTCTTTAGAAAATTAACTAGAAAATTAACTAAAAAATTAATTAGAAAATTTTCCTTAGAAAAAATTTTAAGGGACAGAGAGAGTTCATCAGGAATGTGTCAGAAAACAAATGAGTGTTAATACTACTTGTTTTTCTCCCAACATTGTCCTACTTTTTCCCTGTATTTATATAAAGCATGTTCTATTTCCTAGTTGTATCATTGGAAATTATCCAGCTGGATAAAGACCAGAATTAGTTCAATGTTGTATTCATCACCTAGAGCACTGTTAGCCTTCATTCAATGTTAAATATTAATAACAGTAAAAGCTTCCGTAAGCAAAGCCAGATGAAGTACAGGGGAATATGAGCAATCACTCACCCCAACACCAACAACTTTACCCGGATCAGAAAAGATGATCCACAACAGAAGGAGGTCGAATTGTTCATGCTGTTTAGACCCACTCCCTCTGGAGAGAGCTAGACTGCATTATGACAGCTTTGTGGTTAATCAACGATATGGTCTAAAAATCCTTCAGGAAATGAATTGAGACCATCTCTCAATCCTAGGGCTCTCAAAGTGCTTATTTTTATGATTTTTGTTTGTTTGTTTGTTTTTAGAGAGAAAGGTAGATTGTAACTTTATCTGCAAATGCTACCCTAGCATTTCAATTTTGCACCATTCTCTCCATCACTATAGGAAGAGCAAAGGTAAAGAGATTAATGGTGATTACATAAAAACATTATGAAAAAGTGAAAAAAAAAAATCACGTTCCACAAAGAATTCTATTTCCAGCCTGGCTCTTATATCATGTGTTCTAGGGTTGCCTTCTAACAACATATGGGAAAGACGTCAAGTGTTCTCAAACAACCTTGGCAAAACAGTAACTGTCAAATCTCTAACAGAAAATCAAGGGTTGTATTTGGCAACCATTAAACAAATGGGTAGGTTTTGGCAGGATCAACAGTTCTATGCTCTTTCTTTATAGCAAAATAAGACTAGAATCACTTATTTATATAGTCTTAATCCATGTAATAAAATGTAACTTTCCCTGTAATTGAATTGTCACTTTTTTCCATTTATTTTCCTTAATGTTGTCCTTGTTGTTTTCTATTGTTATCCTTCAAAATGATAAATGCAAAACAGAAGTCCTGCACTAATTATTGTGCTATAGTTGTTCACTCAGGTTAACTCACCATGTCGATATCTTGCATCTTAATGGCTAAATTCATTCCACTCCTTGCTTCCTAATTTGTTACAATTCCTATGGAAGTATAATGTGACAACAAAACTCAAGCTTTGAAATCCTATAGTGTGTTAATTAAATAATGCTACAGGGAGGTAAAAGATTATCATAATTGATCAACTGGTTCAATTTTTGGTGATCAACAGACATCAAGGAGTTACAAGACTTCACAGATGATACCCTTGTACACAAGAAACCTGCCACCAACTGAATGTCCCAGGTATAAATGAGAAAAAGAAGTCTGACCTAGCAATTGATAATATTCACATACCAAATGCATGCATGGTAGTTAAAATTAGTTGTTCCTACACACTGGGTATATCATACCATACTTACATTTGGACTATCTCAAATACTGAATATGCAACTATATCTTGTTCATTTAGGCTGCTGTCCCTACGGTATGGCAAACTGGCATTTCCATCCTTTGTGCAGCCTCACATGCTGTTACAGGATCTGGGTAGCTGCTGTGCAGAGACCAAACAGGCGGCATGGGGAGGAAAGGTTGTTTCTCCGCCATCTGGTGATCAAAGACCCTGGGGGGGGGCTCATATTAGGTCACAAGTTTCTGTGCCACCATATGACAGGAACTTGGCCAAACTCTCTTTTTCCATTTCTCACAGGGCTCTTAAGGCACCATGTAGGTGGTTATGTCCCTAAGTATGCATATTTGGCCTTTTCCAATCCATTTTCAACAGAGCAGCCAAAATCATCTTTATAAAACATGAATCAGATCAAGTTACTGATTTCCTACTGCACTTAGGACAAAATCCAAATTCCTTTGGTTGCAAGACCCCGCCTAATCTGGCTCCTGTCCAAAATTAAATTTTTTATAGCACTTACTCAATTGTTTGTCATGCTCTAATGCCTCTGACTTCCTTTCTGTCTCTTGAATAAGCAAAGATTTTTTACCCACTTGTTAAGACTTTGCAATCCCTTTTACTTATGTCTGGAATTTGCTTCCTCAGTGTTTGACTTGACTACCACTTTCCGTTTTCAGGCGTTGACTCCAATATCACCTCTTTATAAGGCCTTCTGTGGGCACACTGCGTGAAGCACCCTCCAACCGTTATTTTTATCATTCTTTGTGTGTCTTTTACATACTCACAATAATTTATAATTATTTTAACATGTAAAAATTTGGGGGGTGTTTCTGGTGTTCCCTGCTATTTCAGGTGCTCCCAGCTGAATGAAGCTTCTTGAGAGCAGCAACTATCCCTTTTTCTTTACAGCTGTATCCTCGTGCAATGGACTGAATGTTTGTGTCTCTCCCAAATTCATATGTTTAAATCACTCACAATGTGATGATATTAGGAGGTGGGGACTTTGGAAATAACTAGGTCATGAAGATGGAGTCCTCAGGAATTGAATTGGTGACCTCATAAATGGGACCCCAGAAAGCTCTCTATACCTTCTTTCCATCATGTGAGTACACACAGCAATGATAACTATCTATGAACCAGGAAGCAGGCCCTCCACAATCTTCTGGAGCATTGATCTTGGTTGTCCAAGCCTCCAGACTGCGAGAAATAACTTCTTTTAGTTACCCAGTTTATGGTGCAATTGTTGTAGCAATCCTAATGGACTAAGACACCTTAATTCCTGGCACTTAATGAAAACTCACCAGATATTTGTTGTTGAATAAATATATGAACAAATAACTTACTGGCTGAATGATTTGCTGGAAATTAGGGACAGGTAGTCTTTGGATATTATTCATTCCAAATATAGTTTTAAATGTAATTTATTTCAAGTTCTACTTTCAACCAAGGGATTGTCTATCAAATTAAGTCTTTTTTTTCTTTTATATTTACCTTTCCTAGAATCATATATCCTAGTTAAGGAAGGAAAAATAGTCATGTTAAGCACCTATACATTAGTTGTTATGTCTATACTATTTAGCCATCTCAACCATCATGTATGGAGCCATTCTAGACATGAGGACACAAAATTCAAAAAGTGGTAATAATCAGGATGCTTCCATTTACTAGTTACTACAAATGTATCACCATGTGGTAACTATAATCTAGTTACTACAAATGTATCACCATGAAGCTCAGATTCAAGCCTAAACCTATTCAACTCATTAAGCTAATTTTATACTATAAATTGGCTGTTTTTATTGTCAAGGATACATGACATCAGGTAAAATCTGAAGAAAGACAAATCCACTTTAAAATTTGTTACTAGGTTGATTAAGAGCATGTCCTGACATCAATAAGTCTAGTGAAATGAACAGTGAGAAATAAAACCCCTGAGCATATTATGATACTCTTCAGCATAAGCTTTTGGAGTTTTAAATTAGCTTGTTGTTATATCAGGCAAAGTGACCTGAAAATAAGTGCTTCCAGAAAAATGAGTTATATAAGCTTAGCTTACTAAACTATACTTCAATAATCATAAAGGATGAATTCACTGCTAAGGGAATATATCACAATTTCAGGGAATGTGTTATTTATTGCAACCATCTCCTCAATTATGAAATTTATGTTGTTTCTTCATTTTATAGATTATAATAATGAACAATAACATTCGTCTATAATTTAATATATTTTGCTATTATATATGAGAATGAGAGAATTTCCCTGCAGGGAGATAAGTTGGACTAAAGTTCTCTATCAGTAAATGTTTGTTTTAGTGTGTCATGAAGGCTTGAATTTTCTAATAACTGTTTTAAGTGGTCATTCTAAACAAATCACTGTTAGAAATATGTTAAGGTAAAAAGCAAGCCTATCGTAAAATAGTTGGCTTCTTTCCTACATATCTTATAACCTGAGTCAGAGCACAAGGAAAAGAAGAAAGAGGCAGATTCCCATACAAATTAAAAGATCCAGACTGAGTTCAGACAGAGAGCACAATATTCTATCATTTTCCAAATGATAGAATAGCATTCTCCATTTCCTATCAGTAGTGGTCACAGGGAACAAAGCAATTCTGGGCTGCAGGACCTTCAAAAATTAACCCTTCCTTAAAAACCATGAGAATGCTTGCAAATTTTTTCAAAACGAACTTTTTCAGAACTCCGGAAATTAATCAAAGGTTTCAAACAACCTGAAGAGCATTTACTCAAGAAAAAATAATGGCTGAACGTGGTAAGAACTGTAAACTCTTGGCATTTTAACTAACTCTAGTCACATAATTCTTGCCATAGCTCTGTGGTAGTTTTGAAAACTAGCAACCTTGCAACCAAAGTAGCTGTGAAAACAACAACAACAACAAAAAAAGTAGTCTAGAAGCCACTGGAGCTAACAGAATGGCTTTGGAGTCACCCCCCCAAAATCTAATCTCCAAATATTAACAATCCTTTGATCTTTTGGAGTAATTTCATTGAAAACCTCATTCAAAGGACTTGTCTTTATTTGACCTAACAGTGAGAAAATCCCAACTCCAGAGCATTGCTGAAAAACAATTAGTAGCAATTGCTTAATATTGCAACTGCCTGAGGTTGTGATACAAGTTTGGATAAATACAAGATCATCCAAAATACATAAAATAAAACTCTACGAAGTAAGATGTTCATAAAGGACTTTGGAAATCTCCATTTTGGGGAGGGGGGCTGTGATACAGAACGCCAGACACATGTGCACAGCTGAGTGTGTGCTCAGGAAAGACCTCTTAAGACCTTAATATTGCACCACTTACTGATCTTGAATTTTGCATAAACGGAAGGCAAAGGCTAAGATAGAGTCGTAAACTACTGGAGCATTGAAAGTGTGATTCAACCTACATACACAGAGCTCCTCAGCAAATGATGGGAGACAGTTGGTTCAAGCATTTAAAGAAATCTCTGTCTAATTACTAGCTGACCACAAATCTACCTGATCAGACTTCAGTGGTCACACATGAATACAAACATTACAAAATTACTTAATAAAAGTCACAAAACAGCTAAGCAGTAGCAGCAGCAACAACAATAAGCCCTTGGAGGAGGGATGAGGGGAGTTGAAACGTTAATATTTAAAATGTCCAGTTATTAACAAAATATTATCAAAGAAAGAGGAACATACAATCTAAATACAGGGAGGTCAACAGAAACTATCCCTGTGAAAGTCCAGATAGCGAATTTAACACACGAAAACTTTAAATAATCATTATAAATATATGCAAAGAACTAAAGAAAACCATATATAAGTAAATAAGGTATGGCAATGTTATTTCACCAAATGAAAAATATTAAAACGAAATAAAAAGGCTGGGCGCAGTGGCTCATGCCTATAATCCTAGCACTTTGGGAGGCTGAGGTGGGCGGATCACCTGAGGTCAGGAGTTGAAGACCAGCCTGGCCAACATTGTGAAACCTTGTCTCTACTAAAAAAAAAAAAAAAAAAAAAAAAAGTAGCCTGGTGTGGTGGTGGGTACCTATAATCCCAGCTACTCAGGAGGCTGAGGCAGGAAAATCACTTGAACCCAGGAGGCGGAAGTTGTAGTAAGCTGAGATCACGCCACTGCACTCCAGCCTGGGCGACAAGAGTGAAACTCCATATCAAAAAACAAAAAACAAAAAACAAAAAAAAATACAATACTTTTAAAAATGAGAATTATATAATTGAAAAGTATAATAAATAAGATAAAACATTTACTAGAGAGTCTTAACACAAGACTTTAGCAACAGAAGAATCACCAAATCAAAGTTAGGTCAACTGAAATTATCCAGTATGAGGAATGGGACTTGAAAATAATAAAGAAAAGTGAATAGATCCTCAGTGACTTATGGAACACTATCAGACATACCAACATATACATAACAGAAGTCCCAGAAAGAGAGGAGAGCAAAGATCAGAAAAATATTTGAGGAAATAATTCACTGAAGCTTCCCAAACTGAATAAAAAAGATTAATCTACATATCCAAAAACCTCACCAAACCTCAAGTAGGATAAATTCAAGGAGATCCACATTTAGGTACACCAAATCAAACTACTGAAAATAAAAGACAAAGAGAGAATCTTGAAAACAAGATTAAAGTGGCCCATTACATTCAAGGGATTCTCAGGAAGATTAAGATTTAATTTATCATTTAATAAATGGAGACCAAAAGGCAGTGGGACGACATATTCAAAGTGCTGAAAGAAAAATAATGTTAAATGAGAATTCTATTTTCAGCAAAACTCTATTTACAGAATGAAGAAAGAATTAACATTCTACAAGATTAAAATAAAAAAAAAAAAAAAATACTGGCCAGGCACACAGTGGCTCATGCTTGTAATCCAAGCACTTTGGAAGGCTAAGGTGGGAGAATCACTTGAAGCCAGGAGTTCAAGACCAGCCTAAATAACATGATGAAACCTTGACTCTACAAAAAAATAAAAATAAAAAAATTGGAAGTTTGATGACACATACTCTGGAGGCTGGGGTGGGGCACTTGTTTGTGCCCAGGAGTTCAAGTCGTGATAGTGCCACTGCACTCCAGCGTGGATGACAAAGTAAGACAATGTCTCTAAAAATAAATAAAAAACACTGCCACTGGCAGCTCTGCTGTACAAGAAATACAAAAGAGAATCCTATAGGCTAAAATGAAGTAACACTAGACAGTAACTTAAATCTATAAACATTTTAAAATGTAGGAAAGGTTATTGCATAGTAATAACGTCAAACCAGTATAAATGTATTTGTCTGTAACTTTTCTTTTCTTATCTAGAATATAATAGCATAAAATTATATCAATAAAACTGTCAACATTTAAAATATATCAATATTAATTTGTATAATAATAGCACAAAGGAACAGCAGATATTTTTGAGCAGAGTTTTGTTTACTATTGGAATTTAGTTGGTGTCAATCCAAACAAGATTTTTTATGTTAAGACATTACCTTTAATTCCCAGAGCAAACAGTAAGTAGAAGATAACTTTAAAAATACAGTATAATAAATTAAAAAATAATTAAAACAGTACACTAAAATATATTTCACACAAAAGAAGGCAATGTGGAGAAACAGATAAACAAAAAATACATGGCATTTAGAAATCCACTAGAAAAAGGTAAATATACGTTCTACCATATCAGTCATAACATTAAGCACTATAGTTACATACTCCAATCAAAAGGCAGAGAGCATAAAAACATATAACAACAAAACATAATGAAATTACATGCTTTCCACAAAAGACAGATTTTACAATCGAAGTCACAAATACATTGAAAGTAAAAAGATGGGGAACAATATTTTATGCAAATAATAATCAAAAGAGAACTGGAATGACTATACTAATATTAGACAAAATAGACTAAAGCAAATATTGCTACTAGAGACAAAAAATGACATTTTATAGTGATAAAAAAATGCATTAAAAAGACTAACAATTATAAATTTATGTGCACCTAACAACAGAGATTCAAATTAAAGCAAAAAACCTGACAGAATTAAAGGGAGAAATATTTCCATACAAAAGAATAAAACTGGACTCCTGCCTTACACAGACACAAGAAAACCTAGGAATAAACCTCCATGACCACAGAGGCCATGCTTCTTAGATATGACACTAAAAGTATAAGCAAAAAAGAAAAGAAAAACGATGGGCTTTTTTTGTTTCAACGTTAAGAAAGTTAAAAGATAACCTATGCAGTGGTATAAAATCCTGTATTTTATTGGGGACCTGTGTTTGGAATATGTAACGAATAGTTCCGATTAAAAGACAACCCCATTTTTAAAAAGGCGAATGATTTGAATAGACATTTTCCCAAAGAAGATATGCAAATAGCCATTAAATAAATGAAAATATGCTAATTACTAGCCATCAAGGAAATGCAAGTCAAAACCTCAATGAGATACTGCTTTCTACTCACCAGGATAACTATAATAAGAAAGATAAAAGGCATAGGCAACTTTGTGGAGAAATTGGAACCCTCATACATTGCTGGTTCGACTGTGAAGTGGTGCATCCACTTTGGAAAACAGTGTGGCCGTTCCTCAAGGGTTTAAGCGTAGAGTTATACAATCCAGGAATTCCATTCTTCGGTATATGACAATGAGAAATGAAAACATATGTCCACACAAAAAAACTTATACATAAATGAAATGTTACAGCAGTATTATTCATTATATCCAAAATGTAAAAATAATCTAAATGTGCATCAAGTGATGAATGGATCAACAAAATATAGTATATCCATAGAGTAGAATGCTGTTCATGAATGAAAGGAATACAATAATGACACATGTAAAATGAATGAACCTTGAAGGCATTATATTAAGTGAAAGAAGTCAGTCACAAAACATCATAGATAGCATGAAATGTCCATAATAGGCAAATGCATAGCGACAGAAAGTAAATTAGTGATGGCCAGGGAACAGGGGGAAGAGGGAATGGGAAGTGACAACTCATGAATGGGTTTGTGAGGTGTATTTTTTAGACAAGATGAATATATTCTAAAGTTAAATAGTGATGATGGTTGCAAAACTCTATGATACTACTAAAAAACACTGATTTGTACACTTAAAGATGCATTTTATGGTAAGTAAATCATTTATCAATAAAGCTATTTTATTTTGTTTTGTTTTTGAGACGGAGTCTCGCTCTGTCTCCCAGGCTGGAGTGCAGTGGCGCAATCTCGGCTCATTGCAAGCTCCGCCTCCCGAGTTCACGCCATTCTCCTGCCTCGTCCTCCCTAGTAGCTGGGACTACAGACATGTGCCACCACGCCTGGCTAATTTTTTTATTTTTATTTTCTAATAGAGACGGGGTTTCACTGTGTTAGCCAAGATGGTCTCAAACTCCCGACCGTGTGATCCACCCGCCTCGGCCTCCCAAAGTGCTGGGATTACAGGCGTGAGCCATTGTGCCTGGCCTCAATATAGCTATTTTTTAAGTAGTTGTGAAGAATGAGCAGGACATGTCCTTTTCATCTAGCATCAGGCATTGGGAGAAGATATTTCAACTGACATTGGGTACATAAAGAAAGCACTTTGCTATAATACCATCCTGAGGTGCAGTGCCTTCAAGACTATACAGAGCAGTAGCAAGGTAATCCCCACTAAAAATCTCCAAATCAAGGCTGTGATCAAGGAGTGATGATGAATGTGTTCAAAACTCAAAAAATGTTCACCACAATTATTAGCAACTTCTCCAAACAAGTAACCTATGTAAAGTAACTCAATTGATAAAGATTTTTCAAATGTATATATGTCCATGCCTACCTATGATATTTCTAACCCCTAATTAAGTGCTGTTTTGCATTATTAGCCCAGAGCAGAAAAAAATATTTTTATTGAAAGAGTAGAAGAGCTTAAAACTGTGGGAGAAAAATAAGCGTTAATCAAGAAGATCTTTGAAAATATTTACAATATAGAGAAAAGAAAACTATAGAATTGTATATTCTATTGGAAGACATAATGTGAATGGAATATTTGGCATTCTTTTATCTTCAGGAATGATAAGTGGGGGTTCGATAAATACAGCAAAACTTTTATCAAATAGTGTTGTTTTAAGTAAAGGCCAAACAGTGCATGTGTCACCCCAGGTTCTCTTGGTATCTGGGCTTCACCTTTAAGTCATACTATTAAGTGATAATAAAACATGAAATAAGCACTTGTGATAAAATTCCTAGTAACTCCTGTCCTTTTAGCCAGCTCTACTTTGGAGAGAGATTTGTGGAAGAATTTGGTTTGGGAGGGAATTGTACCACCTAAGGTTCAATAAAATAAGTTTACAAAGAACAGAATTTTAGTAATGCACATGTAATAATAAGTAGATTTGAGAACAAAAAGTGTTTTTGTCATAGAAAAATTTCTCTTGGTGATTTGGTCAAAGTCAGCACTGATAACAAGCAATTCAGTTGTACACGTGCATTGCTGTACTGACTCAAACCACTGCAATGACTCGAAAGCCTAATACACATGCATAATGGCAAAAACTTACTTCCTTGACAACCTGTGTTAGTTTGGTATTGGAACATCCCAAGCAGGCTGTGTGGAGTAGCCTATTTGTGGGATGGCTCTCCCTATTCCAAGGTACTACCAAGCATAAAAGGGCGTACTCAAGAATAGAACAGAGAACACACCTGAATCATAGATAAAATTTGTGAGTCTCCTTTAGATGACTTCCCTAGAATACTACAGATATGATGTCTATTTAGTTGTAGGATCTGTGACTTTATCGTCTCTTTTCTACCCACAATACACCCACCTAGATATTTACTGAGTAGAGATGATAACCATGTTTATTTTATTCACCTCACTAATCTACAGCTAGAACTTAGCATATTAGCTAATACATAGTTTCAAAATAAATTTTTATACAATTCATTAATAATAAAAAGAGAAAATGTAATTTAAAATATGACTCAAATGCATTTTTCCTTCACTTCTATTTTCTATTGCATGTGATTCTGTTGCCTTCAAAACTAGAATTTTATCATTTATGGATGTTTCAAAAAAGGGTTTATTTGGCTAAAAGAAATCAAACATCAAACATAGATGTTTTAATTCATTGTCACATCCAACTTCTGCTCCCAAACCCTCCAAAAATTGCTGATCTACTGACCCCAGATTTCCACCCTTGAACAACTGTTCCCCTCCTTGCTGGAAGATGTCATCTTTGTCCACAGTTCTAATGATCACTTTCAATCAATAGATTCCCAAATGTTACCTACCTTTAGCCCATATTCTGAGTAGCAGATCTGTATATCCATCCACTTTATCTTCCCTGGATGCCTACAGTCTTCTCAAATACACATTTAAACTCACCTTCTTTCCTATAAACTAGTTCTTTTGTTCTATTCACAACATCTGTAAAGAGAAATGCTTTTTTTCGCCCAACCACCTAATCCAGAAACCTGAAATTCATACTGGGTACCTTCATTTTCTAGACTGTCTCCATGCTTACAGTCAATCACACCATCTTGTCTATTTCATCCATCCCTTCTTATTGTCTTCACATCTTAGTTCAAAAGATCATCATTTTTACTTGGATTGTAATAGCATCTTTGACTCACAGCTTGTCCTTTCAATTCACCTCCTGCTGTGTTGCCAGAATCACTTTGCTAAAAAATGTAAAATGGATTATGCCACTCCCCTGCTTAAATATGTCTACAGTTCAAGACTCTTTGGTAAGGCATAAAATGTTCTTTATGATCTTGCCCTCACTAACATATCCAGCATCTTCTCCTGCTACACTTCAACATATTCCCCATTACCAAGTTCCTCTTTTGACCATACTTTAACCTCTGCCTCACATACCAACATCTCACCTCCCAAACCTACCCCCTGGCATTTCCATAAATCACAGTAGCTTAACACAACAAGTGTTACACATTCAACTTGACCAGTCGGTGTTTCTAGTCATCATATCCTCTCAGGTGCCCAGGCAGGTGGAACTATATTCAAATCTGTGTTCCTACAGTCTCATCAATAGTGTATGAGTGTATAATGAATCACTCACTGGTTCCTAAACTCCTTGTCTGAAAGTGGTACGCACACATCAACCTCATTTACATTTCACTGACCAAAGCAGGTCCATGGCCACACCTAACCTCAAAGCAGGAACAGAATCCTTTTGTGTGTCTGAATGGCACAGAGCTGGGCTTTTTATTTCTTTCCTTTTTTGTTCTTGTTTTTGTTTTTATTTCTTGTTTATTTATTTATTTTTTGAGACGGAGTATCACTATGTCATGTAGGCTGGAGCGCAGTGGTGTGTTCTTGACTCACCACAACCTCCACCTCCCAGGTTCAAGCAATTCTCCTGCCTCAGCCTTCCAAGTAGCTGGGATTACAGAAGCACACCACGCCCAGCTAATTTTGTATTTTTAGTAGAGACGGGATTTCACCCTGTCTGGTCTCTATCTCCTGACCTCAAGTGATCTACCCACCTTGGCCTCCCAAAGTGCTGGGGTTATAGGCATGAGCCACTGCACTGGTCCTCCTTTTTATTGTTTTTAAAACAGTGCTACTAATATTTAACTTGCACACTACAGTCATCCTTTAAGATTCAGTTCAGGCATCACCTCAATGGGACATCTTTTTTATCTATGTGGTTTCAATCTGTACATCTGTCTGAGAGCACGTGTGAAGCAATTAAAATTGTGCACCTTTTTTTTCCTCAGACATTCTCAATTGGCTCTGAGGATTGAGGCTATATATTGTTTACAAATTCCCAGTCCCTATGTTGAGCAAGGTCTGCCTTAGAGCAGTTATATAAATATTTGTTGAGTAAATCAATGAGTGAATGAGTGAATAAATTTTAATAGAGAAAAACTGTCCCAACAAGACTCTCTTTCAGAAAGTTCCTCTATTTAATCAAAAGGTAAGCTGACCCAATTTAAATCTAATGCAAACTTTAACATATTACATCTTATATTTGAAAAAAAATAAAGCTTTACATATTGTTGCAAATCCTCTGAGATATGATTTCTTCTGAAGCCTGTGGATCTCATTCCACCCGACAATGGGAACACAAAGGAAAGCTGATTCTGTGAACCCTAAGCCTTGTAGAAGATTGTGAAATCAATTATACTGTAAATAAACATTAAAAACTTTTATCTAGAAGTTTTGTTTCTGGAAAAATGGGTCAGGTCCTAAGAAATTATTTTTATTTACATCACTGAATTACAATGATTACATATACATATACTAATTACACTGAATTACAGTGATCACACATGCATATACCAATGGTATATGGTAGAATAAAGAAATAAACCCATTAGTTTTTAACTTTTTTTGTGGGTACATAGTAGGTTTATATATTTATGGGATTATATGGGATATTGTGATACAGGCATACAATGTATAAAATTCACATCAGGGTAAATGGGCTATCACCTCAAGCATTTATCTTTTACATTACAAACCCTCCAATTATACACTTTTAGTTATTTTAAAATGTGTAATTAAATTATTATTGACTATAATCACCCTGCTGTGCTATCAAGTACTAGATCTTATTCATGCTTTCTATTTTTTTTTTTTTTTTTTTACTCATTAACCATCCCCATTTTCCCCTCACACCCCTACTACCCTTCTCAGCCTCTGATATCCATCATTCTACTCTCTGTCTCCATGAGTTCAATTGTTTTAATTTTAACTCTCACAGATAAGTGAGAACACGTAAAGTTTGTCCATCCATGTCTGGTTTATTTCACTTAACGAAACATGAACATGCACACAATTACTGATTCATAATGTGGGAATAATTTTTTTTCTACGAGATTGTACTTCCATACATACTGTATATTACATTGGATTTTCATTCTTAAAATAAAACAGAGCATTCTACTTGTTGAAAGGAAACATTGAAGAAACAAATACCAGGTGAGCACAACCTAACTAACTACTGGCCTGCAGAAAGGAAGCTTTGAGAATTGTGAATCTCTCTACTCAAGGACCTCTTGAGCCCAGGAGATGGCTTGTATTATACTTAGCATCAATACCCTGGATGACCTGCCATGTACTGTCTTCCTAATGAATTTCACTATAGATTAGATGCTTCAACAATGCATGACTTTCAGAATGAAATGAGTTTTTAAAAGTCTGTGTCAAGTTCTGATTCTCCGGAATTAACAGGTCATCTAAAACATAGTCATGTAATTTTTCAAGAACTATAAAGCGGCAGTAGCTAATTTTTGATAATTTTTGAGTGGTTACTCTGTACTAGGCTCTGTATAATTGATCTCATTAAATCCTCATTTGGATACTACTTTTATCCTCACTTTACAGATGAGGAGACCATGACTTGGAGGGTGTAAATCAACTGTGTAAGAGCTTATGGTGCTGGAAACTTTTAGTACTACACCATTCTGCCAGTCCCCAGAATATTTCCAGAGGACTTGGATAATATCTCAAAATTGAAGAAGGGTTTTAATTTTCACATCATTTAAATCTCTGCTGCTTTGAACATTAAGTTTGAGGATAATACCCTGGCAAGGGTTCTTGGTTTTTTTGGACAAATCCAGCCCTGACTTACTGTGTTTGATTAGCATAGTATTTAAGGAAACTATTTTTAATGCTTTGATGTTCAGGAGGTATTCTCCAGCGCCATGCAACCATTCCTTATGGTCATATACCCTTGTAAATCAAACATTATTATTGTAATAGCCCCTGAAGACATTTGACTTTATTATGTCTCCCAACAAACACAACAGCATTTCTACCCACAAGATCTCCTTGGTTCCCCTCATTATACTTATGTTAGCCTTTCAAATAGTCTTAATTTCATTGTCAGGGCCCAAAATTGTTTCATCTTTTTAGTTCTTTAATAGAAATCTCCTTTACCTCAAACTATGCTAATAGAGTCATAACATGTATTAATTTAGTATGACTTTTTCTGTAAGTTATATTGTAATTTTAATGGAAACTTTGTGTTCAAAGACCCAGAAGAAACCAATCTCACAGGGTAGAATTTCAGACTGTCAGGTTAAAGTAAGGTATTTTTCAAGGTATGGGGCTTTTAGGGAGCTTCTGAAATCCTGTCTTTCTGGTATCAATGTCTTTAAAAAAAAAAAAAAAAAAAGCCTAGAAATGCCCACAATCCTACTGCTGACCATTGTCTGTTGGGTTAATTTATTCTATTAATTGAATCATTGATACTTTCTTCAGCTAAATTGGAAACAAGAAATGTACTTGATGATTTTTCTTCTTATATTTATAACACAGAAAGGATTTCTGCTTTATTTTTATCTCTTTTAAGTTCTTTGTCCATTTCTCAGAAAAGATACTGATTTAAGCAATATATTTGATAAACATATTTGTCTAAGTAGTAATTAATGTGCTGTAATTTACTTATATGTAATTAAACTTATCAGGGTTCTAAAATTTTCCTGTATATTTTTATTTTATAGGTCAAAATTCTATAAAATAATGTCAGAGAAATTATAGATAATGTATAAAAATGCATGATTTATTTTTTGTTTTCTTTTATGTAAAGCACTAGTGACAGAGAATTTTTTTCTAATTACTTTAACGGACTTTTTTGGAGTATTTTTATAATCTACAAAATATATATCTTCCATGCCAGAGAATAACCATATCATAATGAAAACATTAGCCTTTCTGTCGGTTTCCAACTTTTTAATCTTTTAGAATGTAGATCAAATTCTCTGCTTGAATTGGCAGTCCCTACCTAATCCCTCCAAATTCTGGAAGCTTTGCACATTTTCATCTTAGCATTTAATGGAATATAACTACATACAGTATGGACATAAATTTCAAATACCTATAACTTTAAAAAAACTATTTTTAAGGATGTGCATTCATAGCTAATTACCCTAATTACTTCAGAAATTTGCTAAAATATAATAAAATATTTAGCATGCATTTCTTTCTAGCTTCTCTAAATTACCTAAGACGCCCACTTTGGGAGGTATTTGCATATGAAATATTTACGTTCTTTGAAATCAGTTATTTAGCTAAGAAAAAAATTGTAATAAAATAAAGTGTTTAAGAGCTGAATAAATGTTTCCTACCCTCTTTGGTCAATCTATTGCAAAGAGTGACTTTTAAAAGTTCACCCGACACTATTAATAGAAGTAAGCCAGTCTAAAGTTATCTACAGATTATTAATGCAAAGTTTCAAGCCAAAAAAGGCTTGATTCATCAGGAAAGCCTGAGACTGATTCATAAGAAAGGCTGAGATTATTAGTATGAAAAGGCTTTACTCACCAAAAAGATCAGTCATTATGATGCAATATTAATATTGATTGGACTTAGAATATGCTGGATTTCACTGTTAGAAAAGGGTGCTGAGTAATGTAATCAGTGCCCCATAAAATCAATATCTTTTCCACTTCTCAATTGCATTTGTTTACATACAAAACAGGGGTATTCAACTTTATAGATATGATTTAGGTAATTTAATAATGTGTGAATGAGATTTTAGCTCTGCAGTAGAAACGAGGATCTCTTTCAGTCTAGTGCTTGATTTGGGTTTTTGTGCTTTAATAAAACAACATACAAGTCCTCACAATGCTATTTTCTAAATTCCTATTAGATTTTTCAAAAGCTTAGAGAAAATGTTGTAAAATGTTTAGATAAGGTAGCTAACATAAATATTTTTTGTTAGTTTATATTCTGAAGGTATTTCTCTCTTACAGATACTATTTAAATGTTTCCTGATTCTTCATAGACCAAGTGCCCTGATATTTGAACTGACAAACTGTGAAAATGGAAAGGAAAAAAAGACTCACACACACACATACATACACACACACACACATTTGAACTTTAGAAGAAGCTGTTTTTATACTACTACTGGAAGGTATTTCTTATTTCTTTAATATTCTCCAATCTTGCAGATAGGAAATACATTTATATGACTATAATATAGTATAATAATATTACATTAATAATATTACATATATAATACAATATATTATAATATGTTAATAATATTACATATGTATATCTTAGTAGAAATTCCCATGCCTGAAAGCTGACAGCAAATTGAACTCTTCTAAAAGCATGAGAATAATAATCAAATTATTCTTCTGAAAGTATTTTAATCATATTCTTTCATTGTTCCCAAACAATTCATGGATTCTGTTTACCTAAGCAAACAAAAGTCATTTAGGTTGATTTCATGTCTTTGCTATTGTGAGTAGTGCAGCAGTAAACATACGCTTGCATATCTCTATGGTAGAATGATTTATATTTTGGGGGGAATATATCCCATATGGATTGCTGGGTTGAACGGTAGCTCTGTCTTAAGATTTTGAGAAATCACTAAACTGCTTTTTACAATGGCTGAACTGATTTACATTCCTAGTGGCAGTGTATAACTATTCCTTTTCTGTACAACCTCACCAGCATCTATCATTTTTGGATAAAGAAAATGTGGTACATATACACCATGGAATACTATGCAGCCATAAAAAAGGAATGAGATCATGTCCTTTGCAGCAACATGGATGGAGCTGGAGGCCATTATCCTAAGTGAACTAAGACAGGAACAGAAAACCAAATACTACTTTTTCTCACTTGTAAGTGGGGCGGTTAAACATTGAGTACATCTGAGTACAATAAAGGGAACAACAGAAACCAGAGTCTACTTGAGAGTGGAGGGTTTGAGGAGGGTGAGGATCGAAAAACTACCTATCAGGTACTATGCCTTACCTGTGTGATGAAATAATCTGTATAACAAACTCCCACGACATGAAATTTACTTATATAACAAACGTGCACATGCACCCCGAAGTGAAAATAAAAGTTAAATATAAATAAAATAAAATAAAATAAAATAAACCAAAAGTTCCACTAACTCCTTTTCCTGAAATTGAAAGCTCTGACAATACATGCCAGATCTCTGTTGGCGAATACTTTCACTCTGTCATTCTTATACAATTTACACACCTTGTACAATTTATACATCTTGTTTCACTATAACACTTTTTCTCACTCCACTTTCCCTTCCCTAGTTATTTACTTGTGAAATTGTACTTAACATCCAAAGAGCCTGTATAAATGCCACTTCGCCCAGGAAGTCTTCCATGATTTTATCTGGAGGCATTTATTTCTCAGGCTTCTAAACTTCCAAAGGGCTTTATCGCTGTCCCTCTTAGTATACTCATTGCTTTTATAAATTTTTCATTATACTGATTTTAATTATTGGCCACTAATTTCTTTAGGCAAAGCCAGTATCTGAGCATGATCAACTCTCATATTCTTCACACTGTTGTGCATAATAGTGCTCAATAAATTACTAATTGAAGCAATGCTATCATAGAAGAAAAGTCATCATGACAGTAACAGTAATCATTGCTAACATTAACAAGTATTTTATTTTATTTTTTTTTTTTTTGAGGCTGTCTGTCATTCTATCTCCCAGGCTGCAGTGCAGTGGCATTGATCTCAGCTCACTGCAATGTCCGCCTCCCAGGTTCAAGCAATTCTCCTGCCTCAGCCCCACGAGTAGCTGGGATTACAGGCACCTGCCACCACGCCCAGCTAATTTTTGTATTTTTAGTAGAGACGGGGTTTCATCATGTTGGCCAGGCTGGTCTTGAACTCCTGACCTCAAGTGATCCACCCGCCTTGCCCTCCCAAAAGTGCTGGGATTACATGTGTGAACCACTGTGCCCAGGCCAACAGAGTAATTTTTAAGTGTAAAACACTGGATTAATCTCTTTATATTCCCCAGGGAAAAACTAAAGAATACAAAGTATGAAAATCAGTTTCCTTCAATCTAACTATTCTGGATATATGTCTCCCCAAAATTACCACTAAAGAATGCAGGAATCGTCAACAATAGGATGAAAAATATTTCTTTCATTCAAAGTGAGTATGATAACAATGTTTGCTATTTCCATGATAGCTCAAAACCTTAAATGTTTTCTACTTTTTTACAGTTTGGAGAAGATTTTTAAAGCAATTTTTATTTTAAAGAAAAGATCATCAATTTCTGATGCTGTTCACAACCACAAAGCCTGAGAAGGTGAAGGGAATGCCGTTAAATACCACTGAAGCTTAGAAAAAACATTTCCGGACCTCATTCATTTCCTCTGTCAGTAAGGAAATACTGTGTTCAGGCAATAAGAAAAGAAACCAGTAATAGAAATTGCTGCAAATTCTGTTTGTGTTGATCCTTCAAGTTCAAACCTTTCATTTCATGGGCTGTAGCTGCTAAGAAGAGAGCTGGGGGAGCCAGATTATTCATTTCTATAATTAAAGAGATATCCAGTCATTGAAATATATGCCCTTCTCTGTGACTGACAGCTGCTATGATTGGATGTTAGCAATGGGCCCCATGGAAGATGAATTCAGGTAATCTCCATTTTTTTTTCCTTCTTCTCTCAGAAAGGCCTCAAATTGACACTAATTTGATAGTCTCAAATCCCAGAGCCCCTTGGATACTGAGAATGGAATGTAAAGAAATTCTCCTTGGTGTCAGTCAGTAACTTTCCCTTTTCTTCAGGTTACAAAAGGCGATTGACAGGAAGAGAAGGTCTGCTCACTGCTACAACAGAGATGAACTTGAAAACTGATTGACAGACATCTCCTCTAGACTTTTTTTTTTCTCATTGTGATGATACCAGTGATGATGAAGAATAGATGATAAGAGTTCATAGGAAGATAGATACCTTTAACTGTCATTGTCAAAGTCAGATGGCACAACAGAGACACACCAACCAAAATAAAGCCAGGGTTCACTGAACAGATTTTTCCTTTTCCTTTTATCCATTCGCTTAGAATATTAAGGACGAGCACTTACAATACAAAGACCCCTCCCTCGTCTGTATTCTGAGAGCCCAGCCCTTCCCCAGAAAATACAGCATTCCCAACCCTTCACACTACACACATTGTAAATAAGCAGCAAATATGTGTTGAGTTAAAGAAACTAAAGATACAGAAAATATACTCTCCTTTAAAAACAAAGAAGAGAAATTAACACAAGTTGACTTTTTGCAGTGTTTTAGGTACAGTGAATTATATGGATGGCCAGATAGAGGCCACACACGTGTGGACACTCTAAGTGCCAGGGACACACAGAGGTGGCTCCCAGAGAACAATTAGATGCCACAGGTCTCAGTGCACATAGTTTTGCCCTGGTCAGGTGAGTCTTCTGCACCTGGCCAGCTCTGGAGCTTGATTTTGTGTTGCGCCAGTGTTCATTTAGACTTCTACCATTATCTGGAAAAACTTGCACAATATGTCTGATATGGTTTAGCTGTGTCCCCACCCATAATCTCATCTTGAATTGTAATCCATATCACCCCCACGTGTAAAGGAAGAGACCAGGTGTAGGTAATTCAATCATGGGGGTGGTTTTCCCCGCGCTAATAGTGAGTGAGTTCTCACGAGATCTGATGGTTTGAAAGTGTTTGGTAGTTCCTCTTGCATTCATTTTCCCTCCTGCCACCTCGTGAAGAAAGTCCCTTGCTTCCTCTTTGCTTTCGCCAGGATTGTAAGTTTCCTGAGGTCTCCCCAGCCATGCAGAACTGTGAGTCAATTAAACCTCTTTCCTTTCTAAATTAACCAGTCTCTGGCAGTTCTTTATAGCAGTGTGATAACGGACTAATACAGCATGCTTCAGGGGATACATATTCACTATGGACGGGGCTACCTTCTTACCCAGGGGGAACAGTCAGAGTAAGTGTGCAGACATTACCAATCACTATGTCCAGCATCCTAGAAAGCAGTTTTCCCCAAATATAAGCATTTTTCCAACGACCAGAAAATCTAAGCAGAAAAACAACTGTATTATTAGTAGTTTACGCTATGCACATGTACCCTAGAACTTAAAGTATAAAAAAAAAAAAAAAAAAAAGTCAGCCATTTGCCTACATCAAAACTAATGGCTTCTGTCACTTCTGGTTGAACAAATTTGAAACTTTTACAAAATTCCAGGAAATAGCAATATAATATGCCAAAAAGCTGGCAGAAACAGATAGGTTTTTAAGCATATGTTTTATAAACATTATTACATGACTTATCTGATAAGTCAATCCAGTAAAATAAACCATGTTTTTGAAAAGCATATATTAGAATACTAAGACAGCAAAAATGTTTACAAGTACTAAATTATTAACCTTTTTTTTTTTTTTTTGCTATTGGTTAAGAAACATTCAGCTATTTTAAAATAGCCGTTTGTCTGAAAAAGTGAATCACACTGGCTGTGAAAATTAAAGCTTTTCTTCACACTTTAAAAAAAAAAAATCTCAATTCATTAGCTGGTAGGAGCATTGTAGGAGAAAACCTGAGTCAGATAAGCTTTGGAATATAAACCATGTGTTGTTCACTGCTCTACCCTCAGCATCCAGAAGACTTCCTAGTACATATCTGGCCTTCAATTATTTGTTGAACTAATCAATATGCAAAAATATTCAGAATGCTGGGCCTTCTCCCAGATGTTGTTCAGGGATCAGATAATCCAAACTAGCCCAGAAAGAGAAAACATTCTGGGTGCTTCCAGTTTCATACTGCCTTCCATTAATCACATTTCCTACTTGATTGTTTCGGAAAATCCAAGTAGGGATTTTTGTTTAATTAGCAAGTATGGCAAGTTGCTAAAGATACAAGTTCAGCTCACACCCCTGCCCTTTTCATCTCTACTACCCCATTCAAATTTACTTCATATGTTCTTTTATTACAAGAGCTTCTGGTTACACTATCTGAGGACAGAGGATGCACTGGAGCTGCTTTTGTCTTGCAGATACCACCCAGACGCAGTTCCTTAAGAACTCGTGTGTTATTTTCTTTTGTAGAAAATAGCCTGTCAAACCTGCTAAGAGAAAGAGTTCAAGGTCAAGAATAGATTCATCAGCTTTCCAAGGATACTGTCACCCAGCCCATAGATAGTTTATCTTAGCATAGACAAGAACAAGATGTCAGAAATGCTGAAATGTTGTTCTGCCATCTACCAGCCACACCAGTAGGTGGCCTTCATGGGTGTGGCGGGGGGAAGGGTGCCCTCCATTCATTCATTCATTTATTCAACAAATATGTATCGAATATTTACCTCATGTAAGATCTGTGCTATTACTTTGACTAGAGAAGTATTTATACAGTTCCTGCCTTCGAGATGCTCACAGCCTGGGCATAGAGAAATGGAGGTGGTCCCTGATACAATTCCTATTTATGGGACAGAAAATGCCACCCAAATTTGCCAGACAACAAAATTACTGGGTCATCTGCCCCATGTAAAAATAAAATTACAAACTATGATTATTAATTATTAAGTTAGTCGCAGTAATCTGTGTGTGCAAACATCACAAAAATCATAAGTAACAAGTATTGCAAGAAATATAGCATGCTATATATACCAAAGTTTCTATTATGACACGTTTTATCCAAAAACTACTCCTGTGCTCTGTTTTAATGTTGCCACTAAATACCAGTTCTTATTTGTTAAGCATGCCTCAATGAGGTAATAGAATTATGGCTATATTATACCACTATTAGTCATTCTGCCCCTTCAATAGAAGGTATTGAGAAGGGTGAATGTCTTCATCCTCTTTTGAATTACTCACTTCGTCATACTCCTATGTCACTCTAACTTTTAAAAAAAGGTGGAAAGCCCAAAATTGCTTGCTTAGACTTAAAATTTCTTACTGACAAATGGATAAAACTTATGAGATTCACCTTAAGTACTATTTCTTGTCACTAAGAGTAGTTAATAAATAAATCAATGGTAGAAAAACTCTTTGACAAGTTTTTACCTCTCCATGGTCCAGAATTTTGTCTCATCCTTCATTACAAATAACTAAAATTAGACCTAACCCAAGGAAGAGAGTCAGCAATTTCTCTAAAATAGCAGCAGATAAGAAAATAAAATCAAAATCCAGCGAACTGAATGCTGGGATTGTTAATACACACGGCCCGTGAAAAGGGTCCTCAAGTCCACCCTTCTAGAATTCACCTTTCAAGAGAAAGTCATCGCTGGGGTGTATCTTGGATACTGAATAGGAATTAGCCAGGATAAAGAGAGCAATAGCAATAAAAAATTAAAAAGTAATAAGGAGAAAGAGCACATGCCATGTAATAATTAGCAGCATTTACGTATGACCCAAAGGGAAGAGAAAGCATGCCACACTCTGGTGAAGTAGAATGGTGGTAGAGTGGATAGGAAGTTAGAAAACAATGGAGAGAGAAAGATGTTCAATAGGTTTGTACGTAGGAACCAAGCAAGGTTGGGCAAGATCATAAAGAATCTTATAAAACTTTAATATGAAACCTGGGCTTGGCCTATGGAATGGTTACTTAGGAATAATTTTAAGCCAGGTCCGGAGATCTGTGATTCTCAGAGGTCACTGTGACTGCAGTCTGGAGGAAGGAACAGGGAACTGATAAGGTGCCAAGCCTGGAGAAAGGGGAAAGAATCAGAAGGTTCTAAATTTACTGAAGTTAGGTCTGGAAAGAAGTAATAGTCCCAAATATTTAGATGACAGATAAAGTGACTGAAAGAGAGGAATCAAATATGTGTTCAGGAGGAATGTCAGGTTTTACTGAAGCTTAATAGTCCTCTGTTAGAAAGTGTCTAACTCTAAAATAAATTATATTCTTATAGAATATTTCATGAATTTTGCTACACTCACTTCCCAATAAGGAAGATAAAATAAGCTGCTTTGTAGAATAAAAACTAATAATACTTACCTTTATCATTAAATCCAGTTGCACAAAAACGGAGAAGCAAATTAAACATAACCATATAAAAGAAATTACCTATTTTTTATTTTGTCATGTTTTTGCTATGCATATATTTGTATTTTGTGTGTAATTTAATATAATTTATTAAAGTATAATTTAAATGTAATACAATATACCCCTTTTATGTATACAGTTTAAAGAGTTTTAATATACATTCTGGTAAACATCAAAATAAAAATACAGAACATTTCTATTACCTCAAAACATTCTCTATCTTTATAGTTCATTTCACTACCATCCTCAGCCCCACGCAATCATTAATCTGCTTTCTACCAATATAAATTAGTTTTGTTTTTTTATAGGATTTCATATAAACACAACTCTACAGTACAGACTCTTCATATCTGAGTTGTTTCATTCAACATAATGTTTTTGAGATTCATCCGTATTTTTGCTTTGTATGAGTAGTCTGTTTCTTTGCATTACTGAGAAGTACTTCACTGTAGAAGTATACCACAGATTGTTCTCTTACTGATGAATATTTTACTGGCTTTCAGTTTTTGACACTGAATAAAGCTGTTATGAACATTTATGGTTAAGTCTGTCAGTAGAGATATGTTTTAATTTCTGTTAGGTAAATATATACAACTAGAATTACTGAGTCACGTAGTAAATGTTTCATTTTATTTTTTAAAAATTTGCAAAATATTTGTACCCTTTTTCATCCTTACCAGCTATATGAATTCCGTGTGCTCTGTAGCTGTGCTAACATTTAGTGTTTTTCGTATTTTCGACTTTGACTCTGGAAGGATATGCAGTGGTATCTCATTGCAGCTTTAATTTGCATCCACCGATGAATAACATTTTCATGTGCTCATTGACCATTCCTGTATTTTCTTTTGTAAAGGCTCAATTCAAACGTTTTGCCCATTTCTTTTTAAATCTAGTTGTTCTTATAATTAAGAGCTGCTTAGATATTCTGGATACAGTTCTTTTGGAGACATATGGATTATCCATAATTTTACCCTAACTTTTACTTTCCTTTGGTTTTCTAACAGTGCCTTTCAAAAAGAAGTATAGATTTTTGTAAATCTCTTTTTATCATTTTTTAAAAAAATTTTATAGTTAACACTTTTTGTGTTTGCTCTAAGAAATCTTTGGCTAGTCTAAGGTCACAATGATTTTCTTTCATGTTTTCCTTAGGGAGCTTTATTATGTGTTTAAATTTAGGTCTGATATGTTTAAATTTACATCTGATCCATTTTAAGTGAATTTTCGTGCATGATGTGATGTAAGAGTTGAGATTTATTTTTTTCTTATTTATAGACAGTCGTACAAGCACCAGTTGTTAACACTGTCCTTTCCTTTTTGAATTACTTTGGAAACTTCATCATAAATTGTGTCCAGTTAGGAATAATCACTATGAATTTTGAGGAGAAATTCATAGTGGCGTTTAACTTTTGGAAATTAGTCATTGTAATTACCATATTGTCTGAATACAGAAAAAAAGTTACAGTTTCCTTTTAATATGTCTATAAACATCTTTTTAAAAATTCAAAACCTGTTAGTTTTAAAAACATTCAGAAAAGTACAAATGGAAGAGAATTTCTTCAAACCGATAAAGTACATCTATGCATATCTTACAGGGTGACATTATACTTAATAAATTAGTTATATTAGTTTTGCTCTAGTATTCTCATAATTATCTAGGTTAATAATTATATAATTTGGGAACAAAGATAAACATGCTATTCCTCTCCAATATGTATACCTATTTTTTAAAATTGCCTCATTGCACTTGCTGAGAATTCCAGTATAATGTTAAATGGAAGTGGTGAGAGTAGATCCCGTTTTCTTTCCAGTCTTAAAGCAAAAGCATTGCAATTGATTTTCAAATATTAAGTGAGGCTTGCTTTCTTGAGGTAAATCTTAATTGGAGGTGATGTAATATTGTTTTTTATATTGCTGGATTCAGTATGTTAATATTTTCTCAGGGATGCTTTGTATTTACTCTCATGATGGATATTTGTCTCAAATTATTTTTGGTAATTGATTGCTTTCAGTAACACAATAATTCTGTTCTCTTGATGGTCATTTTTAAATTGACACTGGACACTTTGAATGTTACACTACTGAGTGTCTGAATTTTGTTGTCTTTAAAAAGAGTTTAGGTTTGGCTTAACTGCAATGAAGTAACCTGAAAATTAGGTTGGTCCTATTGAGCTTACTGAGGCTTTTTGTTCATTCTTTCTTCCTTCATTTTTTGCTCCCTCTCTTCCTTCCTTTCTTTCTCCCAGAAAGTCTAGTCATTAGTCTAGAATCATTTGTCCTCGTAGCTACTACCAAGTTAATCATCTTTCCCTACCTGTGCCCCAGTTTTTCAATAATGTCTCTCAGTTCTGCCTGGATGGAAACATAGTATCTTCTGGACCACTGTGGGCTCCAGAAATGTTTATCTTTCAGCTCCCTAGTAGTTCTTTACCCAGCCTCATGGAGATTCACGCCGTACATGCACAGCTTAGTGTTCAGCAGCATATGTAAAGGAGTCCCTGCTCTGTGCTCCTTTTCTGTGTACCTCTTCCCCTCTAGTACTCAGCCTCAGTAATCTCACACACCGCCTTCTCCCTGAAGTCCAGCCTCTATCTTCTCAACCAGCGGAACCAACTGGCTTATAGTTTCGATTTCTTTCTCTGAACTATCACCTGGAAGGTTTGTTCAGGCAGAAATCCGGGGCAATTGTAGGCCCAATTCATCCAGTTTGCTTCTTTCGGGTATTATACACTTGTTGGCCATGTGTAAAAAAAGGTTCTCACGTATGTATTTTGGTTTCCTTTGTTTACAGTGAGAGGGCACATCTAGTATCAGTTACTCCAATATGGCGAGCAGCAGAATTCCGTGTGTTTTTGTGTTATGTAAAATATTATATTAGATGTAAGAATGCTAAATGATATCATACATTTTCAATTGACTTTTGAATTAGCTTCAGCAAATCTTCACTTCATAACTCTGGTTCTTAATGTCTCTATTAGAAACGGATTATCCAGCAACATAAAATATTCTATTTTTTGAAAGATTTATTCATAGGAAAATGAATCCATTACAGATAATGAGTTTAAATTTATATAATAACTTTATCAAAATATATTTTTCTTAATCTGTTCTTGCAGCAAGTTTACTAATTAATTCTCTATGTCAAAGAACCTGCATAGGAAAATGGGGTTACTAATAGCAATTGAGATCTGGTTTGTGTGACAAAGGGAAATAGCAGAATTTGTTGACTGACAACCACCACCAGTGGTGAGAAATCTCACAGAGCACACCAATCAAAACATATTTTAACAAACCATTTAAAAAATTGATAGATAGGAAAGCTACTTTTCTTGTGGATCATATGAATAGGTAAATATTTTTTCAAGTATAATTGAATGGACGAATAGTCTTGAACACACAACAACTCCAGCAATATAGTTGCCATCCTTCCAGGAGATGATTGTTAGTGACAATTGAATTAATCTAATGGTAGAACTGGACTAATATAAAGGCTGGGGTGACAGAAAAGCATGTGTTAAATGATCTTAAAAATGTACAAACGATAAAAATCACTCGGAAAGGGACAGGGAGAAGCAGGGAGAGACAGTAAATTCTTTAATTATCTAATCTTTAACAGCTGGATGTTAATCAATTTTTAAAGATTAATAAGAGATGAGAAAACATATGTATAATAGTAGTAAGCACAAGGAGAAATAAATACTTGACTAAGGTAGTAGAGAAGAGGACAGAGAAGGAAAAGGAAATACTCTAAATTGTATCATTGCTTTTAGAATAAAATAGAAATTGTTGGGAGAAAGAGAAGACTAAGGGTATAAAGATATAGTTACAAAAACAAAACAAAATTATAATTTCCGAGACATCAGAAACAGTATGCACAAAAATATCTTTATAAAGACATGATGTGAGACTTTAACAATATATAAAAATAAAATACAACATTATATGACCTAAGGGTAAATATATCTTTCATATCAGAAATTATAATGGGCTTTATTCAATTATTATGGGGTAAAATGAGTTTCACGTTGAATCAGATAGCAAATCCAAGAGCAAAATCCATACACAAAATACATCCAAAGAATATAATTCAGATTAGGTAAAACCAAAATGATGGAAAAAGTGTTCAAGGCAAATACAACCAAAAAGGAAACAGGAATAATGACCTTAATGTCAAACAAATTATAATTAAGGTCAAAAACTATGACCAATAAAAATAACAATACTTTATATTACTAACATTTGTGATCTATGATGAAGATATAATAATTATAAATATTCTACAAGTGCAAAGGATCAGTATTCCATATAGCAGATATTAAAGAAGATACATGGAAAATTAGTCAAATACTACTAATAACAATTCCTGAGAATTGCAATGAGGAACACATCTTAAAATATTTCCAAAAAGATATATTAAGTTTAGAAAATATTTTTAACTTGAAAAAATATTTCTCAGCCTTTTGGCTAACATGAAATGAAAACACATACACACGAACCAGAACTTTTTTCCTGAAGACATCCTCTATTTAGAATACCCTATATAATTCTATCCAAACCGTAGTTCATCTTGATTCTTGCTGCTTTCTTAATACTTAGCACATATTTTGCATTTATTATTTTCCAGACATATGCATTCATTTACTGTATTGTCTCATCGTATTTTGACCAACCTCTAAGGTAGACAATATTATTTTCAATATCAGATTTTAAAATATCAACAATAAAACAAAGCTTATAAACAATAAGTGTTTGCTCAAATACACATTGCCCATAAGTGATAGGGCCAGGATTGAAGTGTAGCTTCTTGTTTACTGTTAATCTGTTCTGATATTACTGGAACTAACCTTTTTCTGAAATCTCATAGCTTTATGGAAAATAAATATAATTTAAATATAAGAAGTACATATTTTTTTCTATTCTATCACTATGTTTGTGTATTTTACTTTTCTCCATTTCTCCCACTCTGTGGTTGTGAAAAAAAACAAAAACAAAAAAAAAAAACCAGCATCTCATGTTTTCTTTGTACTTTTTACTATAGGTGAAATAGTACCACCTACTGTCTCATAATAGACTGAATAAACAGGCATCGTTTAAATCATTTTGGGAAACAAAAGATTTTTGTAGAAATTCTTGCTTTTTATGTGACATTTCTGAAGAAATTCACATCATTGGCATAAAAATCAAAAGAAAATGTACACATTAAGCATAAAAGTTTGCTTCCATTTGCATTAGATGGCCTGCCTTCCTCCCTCCCTCCCTCCCTCTCTCCCTCTTCAGTCCCCATTACCCAAACTTATATTCCCTTATATGGTTTGGATCTGTGTCCTCACCAAAATCTAATGTCAAACTGTAACTCCCAGGTTGGAGGTGAGGCCTGGTAGCAGGTGACTGAATCATGGGGATGGAGTTCTCATGAATGGTTTAGCAACATCCCCCAGTGGCAGTGGATAGTGAAGGAGTTCTCATGAGGCTTGGCTGTTTAAAAGTATGTCACACCTTATGCCTCTCACAGTCCTGCTCCTTCTATGTAAGACGCCTGCTCCCGCTTTGTCTTCTACCATGACTAAAAGCCCCCTGGGGTCTCCCCAGAAGCAGATGCCATCATGCTTCCTCTACAGCCTGCTGAACTGTGAGCCAATGAAACCTCTTTTCCTTATAGATTACCCAGCCTCAGGTATTTCTTTACAGCTGTGTGAGAATGAACTAATACACCTTTTCATATAATGTATTGAATAAGAATCCTTTTTATTTGTATGTTCTCCTGTAAGATAATGTTTTTGTTTAATTTTGCATAAATGGAACATGCTTGCTACATCTGCTTTTTGTTTTTTTGAATCATTCCTCGCCGTGTTTCTGGATGTATCTGTGTTGTTATGAACATCTTTGTGTGTATTGTTTCTTTTCTAGTGTTGCACAGTATCTCTATAGAATTTCACATAATAACCTCATTTGTGCTCCCTCGTAGACCCAAGAGGGAACTTTTTTGAAACATACACTCAGGAGTGAAATATGTGAGTCAGAGGGCATATATACAAATACTTAATTTAACAAAAGCAGTACCATATTGCTCTAAGAATGGTGTCACCCCACTATATTCTCTCTAGTAAAGGAGGGTTATGATAATCTCGCGTCCAACTTACCAATGTTCGACAATAAATAGAATATAAAGTGACAATAAATAGAATATAAAGTGACAATCCATTTCAAACCTTTGTAGGATATTCTCCTCTAGTAGAAAAAAATCTTTGACATGATGTTTTACATAAGACACAACCCAAAGACTTAATTTAGAAATCCAGGGGAAAAAAACATTCTGTTGAACATTGATTTATCAGAAATCGACTGTTTTATGGCTAATGAGAGGGATAAACATGGATATGTGAATATCCCAACAATTTGCTCCCGGTACTGCTACCCTTTAAAAGAACAAAGAATATTCAGCTTGCTCATTCTGATTACATAGGATGAATCATAGTTCTTTAAATGTAATAAAAAAGAACAATTTGTCAAAAAAGCCACTTTCTGGCAGACATAAGACAGAAAACTCAGCCTAGCTTAGAATTTATGAAAAAATTATCTTTGAATTATATTAATTAAAAATATAAATTAACTACTGTAAAATTAACTATCAAAAGACGGCAAAACACGTGAGTGTGAAGAGTTTATACCTTTCAATTCTGTCCACACATTATCCATTAATTGCAAATATTATAAATATTTTTATAAATAACAAAACTGATACTGAATTAGCAATCTATTTTTCCATATTTTTTCTCACCAATTAATATAATTATATTCCTAAATTATCAATATAATTTATAGGTAAATATATCAAATTATTTTATTATTAATACATATTCAATTTTTAAGTAGATATAATTCATAATGAACCAGAAAAATTACTACTTTTGAATCTCAATATTTTATAATAATGTATTTTTTCCATCAGTTATGACACTACAGTTATATATGATATAAAAGCAAAATTCTCACAGTATTATTCATCTCTGCATCTCCTATATGTACCGCTTGGTATTGAGTTGATGCTCAATAAATATTTATTGAACAAGTATATTTTTATACATATTTCTGATATCAAAAATTGGAATGCATTTAGAATTAGGATTCATGAGTTTTGGTTCAGAATCATTTATTTATGATGATACTTAAGTAAATACTGAAATTCTGTGTGATCAACCTACCTTCTGCTGGGCATTGAGCCTATTTCAAAGTTGTTCTGTTTTTATGAGAGAAACAATCTGGCTCCTTTAGTAAGGCATATTTCAAACGAAAGAGACATTCAACAGAAAAGTAACTTCATGAAGGAGTCCCATACAAGAATATCATATGATTCCTTTTGAGAATAATCCTAAGAAATGGGGTAGAGGAAGGGCACCCAAAGGCTCAGAAAGCAGGTAATGAATGGCTTTGCGAACTCATGAAATGTATTTGAAGCAAGTTCAGAAATGAGAAGATAATGGCATTTCTCGACCTACAAATATGTTAGTTTAAGAGACTTAAAATGCAACACCATAGTTGAATTTGAGAGATGAAGTCACTGACAAGGTTAAAACTGCAGCTCCATCTCTTCTTGTTTCTGTGATCTTGAGCAAGCCTTTTAACAATTTCCTTGTTTGCAAACTGGAAATAATAATATCAACTAATTTGGGTTCTTGTGAAGATTAATAAATTAATGCATGTAAATTGCACAGCAAGGTAAAAGCACTCAATAAATATCAACTGTTATTGTTGCAGTATTATAGCTACATCATATTTGCCTACCCAGGACATCACAATTTTCTTTCTCTGACAAATTGCCTCTTTCCAAGTTTTGAATGAGCTGCTGACAGGTATTTTTTTTTTCCTCTTTGCGATAATAATTTAAGGTTGATTAGATCAACTGTGTGACAGAGGTGATGGGAGGTGGGGGAAAGGTGGGGTAAGGGCAGAGAGGAAGATAAATATTTGACCTAATCTGGACCAGGTTATATCTGTGAACAAATATGAATCTGAAAAAGCTAATCCTTCACGATGGGCCCAGGGTGGCTAACTGAGTTTAGATTTCAAATAGAGCCAAGTGGTCATTTGCTAGCTAGAACTCACACAGGTACTCGAGTTTCCTTTAAGTTCCCATGTCCTGTTTAACTTTGGGACTTTCAGAGCTCACTTGAACCAACTAATCAGGGCCCAGCTGAATTGACTAATCAGAAATCAGCTGTATCAACCAATAAGAACTAATCAAGTTTCAGTTCTTCATTTGCATAAATGGGCCTGACTGAGAACCTGGGTCCAGACTTTTGCTAAAAAACCTTGAACTCTCTCTTTGTTCTCTGGGAAGCACCTTCATTTTATACTGAAAGCTACATCTTTCTGATTTGTAAATTCTTCATTAGAATCAAGTCACTTACCTCCACATTCCTTTTCAGAGAACTTTTGATCACGTATCGCTCAGTAATTTGAACTTGACACTGAAAGGAAATTGCACAGAAATTTTAAGGGTCAGAGGGTGGAATAAAACTCAGATGCTATAAGGGCATCTCTTTATGTGAATAGAGACAAGAAAGAATATTAGCAGTGCCATGAGTGAAGCAGATTACTTTAAAAACAAAACAAACAAAAACAGTGAAGAATGAATGATGGTGTCTTCCCCATAGTTTTCTAATTTCTGGCCCTTTAAAATTCAAGTGACCTTAGGTTAAACTAAATGTGGCTTGAGGCTGCTTCTGTACTGTGAATCCCTATATAAAAAGTTGCAATCTAACTTCCTGAAGAAACTCCCTGAAAGTTTAATTTAGAAGTATACTTTTGTAACAAATACTTGAGTCTTGGCCAATCATAGCAGCTGAGCTTCAGTCAATCATAGGCTGCCAACTATTGAGACCATGTTCAATTAAGGCAAATGCCCAGCTGTAATCAATCCAGCTGTTTCTGTGCCAGCTGTTTTATGTCCATAAAATGAAAACCTGCCCACTTTGTGAAGCTGAGTTCTAATGAACCTCTTCTGTTTCTTGGGGCTACTAGAGACTCAAGACTTTGCTCAATGAAATTCTGGGAAACATAATTCATGTAAAGTTTTTTTTTTTTTTTAACACTTGTTGCCTGTCTTCAGGACATTTAAAACTATATTTCCTTCATAGAATAACTTATATTGGCTTCTGTTATTTGCAACCTAAAGAACCTTAAATGAGACATATATTAATATGTACATATTAATAAGAGCTAATATATTTTGACTATATTTCATCCTGATTTTCAATTTAATGGAATGGAATTTGTATTTTAAAGAAGCAACATAAGAACTGGGTGTGAATGTGTGTTTATAGTTGTCAGTTCATGTATTAAGAAACTCCATGACTCAAGAAAGATTGTAATAAGCCACCTTAAAAGGTATGATTCCCTTGATTTTAGCTGTTCCAAAGGCATTGACTAATTTAAAATGTTTGTACCACCTTTGTCATATTCCATAAATAAAGATCATGCTGTCTGGATCACTCTGTCTTTTGAAAATTAGTGTAATTGGAAATTTAAAGCAATATTGTAAAGGAAACCCCTAAGATCGTGATATATGTATACATATCATTTTCTTATATATTTTCATAGATTTTTTTCAATCTGTCAGTACATACAATGTCCAAGAGGTAATTATTTACCTGTTTCTAAAGTCTATGCATTTTTCAGGAACAAGCAAATATCACATTATATTTTATCTTTTCTTTAACCAAATGCTGTCTGACACATCTCCTTCTATTTAAAAATCAAAGGCCCGCTAAAGAAACTACATCATTCCCTTGGGCATGAATATCTGTAACAAATATGTAAGTACTTTGGTTGCAAAAAGAATTAAGAGTGCATTAGCTAGTTAGCATTTCATGAATGACAGGCATACTTAGGCCTCAAATATAGAACAGAACAGAAACTGTAGCATATAGACTTTAGAATCGACTGCTTTGGTAATTTGACATTGACAGCAAAGATGGAAGCATATTACACTTTCTTGAAAAATAGGGCCTCTTTTGCGATATGATTTTTATTTAAGTTATAAGATAACACAAATACCTCAAAAGAAAACTATACATATTACCACCTTTCAGGAGCAGTATATAGCAACATGTCTCAAAAGACAAAAGTCTTCATGATCTCTGACCTAGACTACAATTTCTACAATTTACCCTAAAAATATCCTTAGATTCTACAATTATAATTTTAACAAGAACAAAAAAGTGGAAATATAATTTTTCAACAAGTGAGAACTAATTAAAATTATCATAGTAATGCATACTAGAAATTCTACATAATCAATACAAGTTACTTGTGGAAATACATATTTGTTAATATGTGAACAATATAGACAAACAGAAATGTATATGTGTTTGTATATGTATATGTATATATGGATTTCTCAAAGATATTTACAACATATTTATAATGCAAATTACCCAGGGTTTTTCACCTTTCTGTGATATTTTTTTCTTAAACCCAATTACAATGCTTCCAGTTTCCATGTGGCATACCATGGAAAATCAAAGCTCCACCACTTTCATGACAAAGGCCATCTTTACTTGCTGAAGTATTTTGAAAATAGGGAGTTGGTCTCAGTTTTGCCAATGAATTAGTTTATACAGTAGCTTTCAAAAATTAATTTATTTCATTTTTAATTTGTTCATACATTCATGTAATTAAAAAACTGTAAGAACATATTCAGAAAAGCTTCCCTTCTCTTCTTTTTTGTTGTTTACTTTAGGATACCCCTAAACAAGCTGAGGTAACAGTTGTTCTTTTCATATTCATTCAGAGTTTTCTTATTCATACAAAAGTAAATTAAAATATAGATTCTTACATTCTTCGTAACGTATATAATGTTACACCTTTGTTGGATAAAGTATTAAAGATGTCAATTAAATTATATTGGTTGGTTTTGTTCAGTTCTTCAATATCATTGCTAATATTCTCTCTAGTAATTCTCCTCAATTACTGATAGCAGTGTGTTGAAATCCCAGATATAATCATGGATTTGTCTATTTCTCTTTCTAGTTCTATCAGTTTTTGCTTCATGTACCTTGAAGCTTTGTTGTTTTATGCATACATGTTGAGGACTGATATACCTTCTTAGTAGATTGACTTTTTATCATTATGTAATATCTGTCTTTTTCTCTAGTAATTTTGTTTGCTTAGAAATTGACTATCTTATTTTGATGTAGTAACTCCATTTTTGGTTAATGGTTGCATTGTCTGTCTTTCACATTTGTTTATTATCAACCTACCTTTGTCATATTTAAAATAAATTTATTGTAGACAGCATATTGTTGAATCATGTTTTTCTGTGCACTCTGCCAGTCTCTGTCTTTTAACTGGCATATTTAGAACATTTATATTTAAGGTAATTATTGATATGTTATGGTTCAAATCTTCTATTTTTTCATTTTTTCTGCTTGTTTTCTTTGTTTCTTGTTCCCTTGTTTCTCTCATATTACTGTATTGCGGGCTATTTATTCATCATTTAAGATTTCATCTTCATTTATATGTGATGTTCTAGAGTGCAGCATTTCGCATCATTTTCTTAGAGAACACCTCAGGTATTACAATCTACATACATAACTTATCAAAGCTACCAGTATTGACATTTTACAACTTTGTGTGAAGTGTAGAAACATTATTTCATTCAGATTACTTTATAGGCCCCCCTTTTAATTATACTTGTCTTAAGTATTTCCTCTACATACATTGAGTACTATATTGCATGATATTATAGTTTTTGCTTCAGCCATCAAATATGAGTCAAAAAACTCATGAGAAGTGGGTTGATTTCTTATATGTGCCCTGTTTTTACCTATGCCAATGTTTTTTCCTTTTTAAAGTTCCATAACGTTTCTTGTTATCATCTCTTCTTGTTGAGATAACTTGTTTTAACCATTTTAAGAGTAGGTTTGATAGCAACAAATTATCTTCATTTTCTTTCAACTAGGAATGTCTTTATTTCTCCTTTCTTGAAGAATATTTTCACAGGGTATATAATTTGTACTTGATGGTTATTTTCTTTCAGTATTTGAAAATGTTCCCTCGCAGAGCATTTTCTTATCCCTTTTTCTAGTCTTCAGGCTCCCCTTCTTATTCACAAAATCTGTCTCTCAATGATTTCAAATTATTATATTTTTATGCAAACAATGTGTCTCTTTTCTAAAGCTCTTCTTATAGTGCCATGTCGAAGGAGCCTTACCTTTGTCAACAAAAATGCTCATTGGGACTCTTTCCCAAGCATGACATCCAGCAGTACCTAGAATTTAAGAAAGTGGAAGCCTGACAACCTATTTTATAGCATTTATTTGCCTGTTATATATGTTACATTTCCACAAAGTTAGAACCATTTTACTATAAAACTGCTTTTAAATTAATTTTAAAGCATTTGTGGGTATACTAGCACATGCACATAAATAATTTTAAACATAGCTCTTAATTCTTGTGATGTGTTGAAATAATCTGAGGGCCTTTTTAAAAATGCTGATGCTGGGGCTCTATACCTACAAATTCTTACTCAGTTTGCTATTATGGGCTCCAAGCTTTGTATTCTCCCATTCATAAATGTCAAAACCTCAAGTCATTTTGGATTCCTCTCACATCTTCATTTCTTATGTAATTAATTCCTGTATATGCTTCTGTGGAATTTTGGTCAATATTTACTTTTCCTTTCTGTATGCCCAACCATTATGCTAATTCACCCTCTCGATAATGTCTACTATTACCATAATAACAGCCTCCTAAATATTCTCTCTAACATTCCTCCTGGCATTAGGGCTATAATGGAAATGAATAATAGTTACTGTTCACTAAGAGTTTCTAATGTAAAGGGTATAGTGCTCGATATGCTAAGTCATTTAGACCTGACAATGACTTTGATATACAGATTTTATTTTCTCTCCTATATTACAGAGATGGAAGCTGAAGCACTGATAGACTACAGACCACGTTATCATGCTTAAAGGTGGCAAAACTGTGAGTAAAATCCAAATATGTTTAATTTTTAAGTGTCTCCTCTTAAAACATTCTGTCTCTCATTCTTATTCTGTATGAAGTGTGATATGGTTCAGCTCTGTGTCCCCACCCAAATCTCGTATCGATTTGTGATTCCTAGTGTCCGGTGAGACCTGGTGGGAGGTGATTGGATCATGAGGGTGATTTCTATTGGTTTAGCAGCATCCCCCAGTGCTGTCCCCCGATACAGTTCTCAGGGGATTTGTTGTTTTAAAGTGTGTAGCACCTCCCACTTCGCATGCACGCACCTGCACGCGCTCTCTCGCTTGCTCGCTTTCTTCCTCCCTCTCTCCCTCTTGCCAGCCATATAAATATGTGCTTGCTTTGCCTTCCCCTTCTGCCATGATTGTAAGTTTCCTGAAGCCTCCCCAGAAGCAGAAGCCTGTATAGCCCACAGAACTGTGAGCTAATTATACCCCTTTTCTTTATAAATTACCCAGTCTCTGGTATCTTTATGGCCGTGTGAGAATGGACTAATACAAGGTGCACTCTTGTGTGACAATTTAATGTTTCTTTATCCTCTCTAGTCTAGTGCATGCTTTCTGAGGATAGAAATTTTATGTGCTTTTCACACAAAAATTGTAAAGTTTGCGGACTTTATTTAGTAAAATTTGAATAATAGAATACTTTGCAATACAAGATAAAGTTTATTGGAAAGTTGCAGCATATTTTTTATCTTCTCAGATATTATATTTTTGTTTTAAGTCAGTAATGATCCTTCACCTTCATATTATTAATTTGTTTTGACTATCCATTATTTAAATACAGTACAAAAATAAATGCCAGCTCCATAATAAAATCTCCATGATTCCAAATTAGTGAATAAAAACATTAGGAATAAGATTATTTAGCTACCAAAATTGTCCCTTCAAAACTCAAATTATATTATATAATGATTAGATGCCATCAGTACCATCTTAGGCATATCTTACTGTTAAAAACTTAAAAATGACATTATTTTAAGAAGGAAAATATGATTTTGGCTCTATCATATTATCTTAATTTTATATAAAGTATGCACAGAGAAAAAGACAGGATATTGCACTGAAATATTATCTGTTTGTGAGATGACAAGCATTTTTTTCTACCTTCTGCCTTCTGTTTTAAATTTTTTAGTGGAAAATAATATCTTACACTTGAATGGAAAATAGAAAGTTTATTTTTAAAAAGGAGTATTTTATAAATAATTACAGATTACCCAATAAAATTAAAGGTAAATATTCTAGGAAGACCAAAAGAAGTTTGAGTTCACATTTTAAGTATCACAACCAAACAAACAATAATGAGGATGAAGGCCAAGTACATTTTATTATCGACTGAAGAATATTAGTATTTTGGCCATGACATAGAAAGTTTGAAAATATCATAAATATTGAAACAAGGGAATGACAAAATGTCAGAGATAAGACCCAAGAAATATCTCTTACTATTTTATATTAACAGAAGGTTACTAAAACATTCATAGCCCAAGGCCCTACTGCGCTTTTTTTTTTTTTTTTTGAAGATGCTACAGCAGCACAAAAACCCACTGGTAGATATCTCTAAATATGTTCTATGAGCCAAAAGGAGCAATATTTAAAGCATAACAAAGCTATTTTTATATATGTGTGTACCACCTAAACATTTACACTATTTACAGATAAATTTATGCTAGTAGAAATAATCTAGTGTCATTACTAACAGAGAAATATTTAGTATAGAATAGGTTAAAATGCTGAAAAGAGATTTTAATGAGCAGTTCATTATAATTCCCTAAAGTCTAGCAGTAAAGAATAAACTATAAGGATATGAATTATAAAATGTTCATTGAGTAACTTTTCAAATACTGAGTCCCTAGTGTGAGTTGTAAAGGCACATGTTTCTGGCAGAGGACAGGGTATCTGCATACATACAAAAGTAGACATCTTCAAGCTTGTGAATATTTGAAAGATGTGGCACACAGCACGATGAGAAAGGAAAGTTCAGTGAGATAGGACCCTGTAAACCATATTCAGAGAGGAGAGTTACAGGACACAATTCAAATTTTACACACTGTATTGTGGTAAACAGATATAATTGGTGTGGAGGAGTGGCAGGTGTATCATTCGGGGTCTAGCAGGAAATAGATGGTACAGTCAAAGGGGACAAAAAGCACTTCATAATCACTTTTTCAAAGGTGGGGTCAGAGTTAAAGAATGCCAACACAGGTTGTTGAAAGCTCCTAGGCCTAGCAACAGCTTAAAGAGGCAAGGAAAGAAATCACAGGAACCTAGGAAAAACTACAGTTACCAAAGGTGTGGTAATAGAAGCTGTGACTCTAAGATAGGGAAGTCATCAGTGTCCAACCACTGCCCATCAAGGGAGCAAAAGATGACTAAATCCCCTGAGGTCCCATCTCTTGCAGGTGAATTCACATTTGCCAAACCCAGCAAAAGCCCAAGCCTATGAATGCCATTATGGCGGATAGCCACCAGAAGCCTAAAGCAGGATAAAAGGGTAGATGATAGATCTGGAGTTGCAAATGGAAAGTATCTAGGGTAAGCTGTGCTGAGAGGCAGAAAGAGAAAGGAGTCTGAAGCCATGGTCAGAGTTAGAAATGATGGTGCTGAGACTAGAGAGATGGTTGGAAAAGGAGAGAAGTCAGATAATTGTGGACGGGAATTTTCAGGACAGATATCTCTTTCTAAACCATTCCCTTTTCTAGTTACATTGTCTTTAAGTTTACAAGAATGATACAGCAATTGTGAATTTTTTGATGTATGACGATTGTAAGTATCATTAACACATAACTATTTTATCACTACGCTTAGATGTTTAATTTTACTGAGCCCTAGCTGCCAAGTATTAAGTGGCTTCATGTTTATTCCTTTTAACATCTATGTGAGGTAGATATAATTATTTCTATTTAAGATACAATTTTTTTTTTGAGACAGGGTCTGTCATCCAGCCTGGAGTATAGTGGCACCATCTCAGGTCACTTCAACCTTTTCATTTCCCAGGCTCAAGTGATTCTCCCACCTCAGCCTCCCGAGTCACTGGGACCGCAGGCACATGCCACCACGCCTGGCTAATACTGTATATTTGTAGAGATGGGGTTTTGCCATGTTGCTCAGGCTGATCTTGAACTTCTGGGCTCAAGGGATCCACCCACCTCAGCCTCCCAAAATGCTGGGATTACAGGTGTGAGCCACAGCACTTGGCCAGAAATGGAAGATGAAATCATTTGTTCAAGTCAGAGAGGGAGCCACCATTTGACCACATGGCCACCATATTTTCTTGCCTCACAGGTCTGCCAAGCTGTTGCTCTATCTCCTGTAGGCGTTTCTAGGTTTGATGCTGTGGACTTGAAAATTATACATAAATCTCAACCTCGACTTTGAATCTCACTGGGGAATGGGACACATATCCAAAGTGACACATAATAGCACACAATTACATAGTAATGACTCAGTGGGTGGTATGGTTCATTTCAGAGGAGTAAGGACGTCATCACTGAAGGGAGGGGACAATCTGCATGAAATACAAAATTAGAATCTGTCCTTTAGTTTTAGGAAGAGATTTGATTATCACAATTATATGACCGTCCATACATACATATGCAGACACAGAGCTATCCAATACGGATATTTATTACAGTATCTATTCTGTACTGTCAAGACACAAATATAGTTCCACCTGTAGTATATTTTTAACAACAATTCAAAATTTTATCTGACCTACTTATATGAGCCTTGTCCCTGCATTCCATTACCAGACTGCCTGAAGACTTCAGACTACATGTATTCCAAAAGTTGTCATTTTTATTCTACATACCAAGGAGAAGGAGAAACAGGGTTATTTGTTGAATAGTACCTTTTATTTTGGGGATGCCTGATGCTATTACTACAGCAGACTGGTCTGTCCTGGTCTGAGTCGCAATTTCCAACTATGTGCCAATGTCCTTGTTGGTTGTTTCTTGCCTGTTGTGTTGCATCCTTGGGAAGCATGATTATAGGTGTCTTGCTTCACAGTTGCAAACTTGGGCATTGTCTTTCAAAGCACTAGTACTTTGCAGGGCTTCTGGGTGCCCAGTACCTGGGACCTGACCTTGATCAAAAATTCCTGACACTCTTCTCAGCCAAGGTTTCCAGCACAAATTCCCCTGCCTTCCTAAAAAGTCTTATTTTGGATATTCTCTCTCTCTCTCTCTGTGTGTGTGTGTATATGTGTATGTGTGTGTATACACACATATATATGCTATCTTCTTAGGAAATAAGCTCTGTATACCAAGGATGTGAGACACTATTTTTTAATCCACTGTGGCAGAAAAAAGGCCTATTTTTCTGCACTTATAAAGCTAAGTGGGCCACACCGTTAACTTTTCACAGGTTTTTAAAGTATAATCACCAAAAATTTTTAATTAAAAAATTTAACTCTATACTTAATGTATACTTCAAGATAACTAAAAGAAGAGATTTTAAATGTTCTCACCACAAATAAGATACAAATATTTGAGATGATGGATATGCTAAGTAGCCATATTTGGTCATCCCACAATGTATACATGTATGTAAACATCACATCAATATGTACAATTATTTGTCAATTAAAAATAAAACTTTAAAAAATGTAATTTAAAAAATTTATTATTTTATTTTTTCATAATAAAAGTTAAAAAAATAAAAAAGTAGGCTGGGTGCAGTGGCTCACACCTGTAATCCCAGCACTTTGGGAGGTTGAGGTGGGCGGATCACAATGTCAAGAGATCAAGACCATCCTGGCCAACATGGTGAAACCCTGTCTGTACTAAAAATACAAAAATTAGCTGGGCGTGGTGGCGCGTGCCTGTCATCCTGGGCACTCAGGAGGCTGAGGCAGGAGAGTCGCTTAAATCCGGGAGGCGGAGGTTGCAGTGAGCCGAGATCGCGTCACTGCACTCCAGCCTGGCGACAGAGCGAGACTCAGTTAAGAATAAAAATGTAAAATGTTTATTGAGTGAAAAGAAAAAAAACAGAAATATTATATTTCATTAGTATTGAAAAACAAATGTGGGCATTTTGACACTCAATTACTGAGTTTATTTTTGGAAGTTGGTTGCTGTTGCATATTACAGATAATCCTGAATAAGTTGAGGAGTTAGGAAGGACTACATTCATCCAAAGTGTCCTGGATTATCAGTTAATTTCACATAAAAATATGCCTTCAGTGCTATGAATCCAAACCTAGTATATATATATAGTGGTCTGGACTGGAAAGCAATCATACCAGTAAGTGGGGGAAAATAAGATGTCCATATTCACTTAAGTATTTCATCTGTTTTGTAAAGATCCTCAGAGGTATTTATGTTTGCGGTCTCTTTTTCCTCTTTAATAAGCCACTTTAAAAAATTGGCTAATGCTACTTTTCATTCAACTTAAAAGCATAATAGAGATTAGCAAACAGTGAAATTGAGGTGATTTTTATGCTTGGGATGATTTAAAAATCATTATACTAGAGGAGTAGCTTAGTATTGCCTGGCTTATGATCAATGTTACCATGCAATAAAAATTCTGAAATTTCTGTATTATCCTTAGCGTTATGGGTTCAACACATAAGGGAATGCAAATATTCAAATTACAAGCAATATAACTTCAAAGCTCAATCAAACATCTGTGTCTTTCCTTTGGTAAAACTTGGTGATGAGAAAGAGACAAAACTTTGGTTTTATAAATATCCTTGACTATCTTCACAATGGAATAATCCCCAAAAAGCAAAACAAGCATTTATGCTATATTATTGATATCATATAGAAATTCTATGACCTGCTGGATGAGCATCTTACACACACATAATCACACACACGCGCGCGCGCGCGCGCGAGTACCACTTTGGGGATAATATGTCCTACTCATTTGTATTTTGGAATTTTTATTTTTTGGTCATTGTCTTTTTCAGCAGAATTTTTTTTAACATTAGCTGCAACTATCACCCCTTTTTAGATCACTCTGATCATAGATTTCACTGGGGGCAGGGTAGGATATAAGAAGAACAACAACAATAGTATTTTAAAGTGAGAATTTAGTATAACACAAAGAGTCTTAACTAGGGCAGAGGCATCAGATTAGGAGGCTCTGCCATTAGAAAGCAAATTTGAAAATAAATGCAAGAGAAAGACCGTAACACCTGAGACAAATCAAAATGAGCCATATGTAAAAGCAGTCCTCATTTCTCCTTTATCATTAGGTTAGTTCTTAAAACTATGTATAGAGAGAGTCTGAATTCAAGTTCCATTCAAGTGTTCGCTCTATATCTATTAAATATCTAAAACGTCTGAAGCAAGGGAGTAGTGGGTGTAGGAAATAAAGAGTTACTTTTATGAAGTAGACAGTCTTGTTGGACAGACAAGACGTTAAACACACGTAACTCACTATGCATTGAAACTATGTGGAAGGTAGCAGATGGTTAGGTGCCAAAACGAATATTACAAAGTGAACAGTAAAGGAGATGAGTGAGAGGAGTTACACATGTAGATAAGAGAAGACAACAGAATTAGAACAAGATTTTGTAAAATGTGATTCAGAATTAGGCATATGATTAGTGCAGGTCTTTCTAAGTGGCAAGTCCAGCAAAGCCATGGTATTAAGACAGTAACAGTATCCAGGGCACAATATACTTTTGGCTAATATTAAAGAATGAGGCATGTTTGGGAGTGTCAGAAATAAGACAAAACAGAAATACTTATCATTTATTGAGCATTACTATATATCAGACATTTTACATATTGTCTTAGTAACATCCTGGTTTAAATATTATCATCACCATTTTATAGAAAGAAAAACACAAAAACAGACAGAGAGAAATTTGAGTCAGACTGAAGAGACTCTCAGAAAAGCAATAATGCTATATATTCTGTGTGTCTAAGTGAGAGACAATCTGCAGCAGGAAATCCAGAAAGCTAAGAATTGGGAAGTAGGGATAATATACACTTTATGAATTAAATTTCATTTTTCATAGACCACTGACCTTTTTTTAAAAAAATTAATCTGTAAAGTGACTTAAAGAATGTCAGTCCAAGAAAATTCTCAGCTTCAGTGGAATAAATTCACAGTATTAACACTGAATGATGAGAAAGCAAAATTGCTTCTCTTTGAGGTAATGACAGATCTCATCTGATACAATTTTTAAAAGAATTCATCTATCATGAAGATGCAGAATTCCGCTATACACATTCTGCTATCATTAACTAAATAGGTATTTTACCCATAAAAAGTCACTTAATTATCCTCAGGGATAAAATGAGAGAAGTACAGAGGACAGAAGAACAGCTTGACAAACCTTACAGAAGATAAGAAAACTTAGCTGTTCTTTTCTTGTTTGCTCTAAGTTTCAGAGCTCCTGCATCCATCAATTTTCTCCTTCCCTCCCTTCCTCCCGTCCATCCATCTCTCTGTCCGTCCATCCTTCTGTCCTTCTTTTTTTTCCCTTTATTATGATTTGGATACTGATAAGTATATCATAGAAAGTATGAGAACAAAATAATCATTCACTTATTAAAAGTATAAAACCTAGTAAGGATCTGAAGCAGATGAAGGTGGATCTTAATCTGAAGAACATGTAATTCATACCTGAGGTTTTAATTTTTTCAGTGTATTAGTGAGCAAATGCAAACATTGGGAACAGGGTAGTTTACTTGGCTGTTTTAGCAACTAGGGCAAAGAAATATAAATAACTTTTCTAAAATTTGAATAAGTGATGTAGGATCTGTGGTTTTAGGGCACTGTCTTTGAAATCTGACAATTCTCACTTACCAGTATGTTGAAGAGATGATTCATGATGTTACATAAGGACATAAGGTGGAAGAAATTGACAATCTCACACCAGTACATAGATCTTAGAAAAAAGTAGGTAGTAGGATGTCAAACTCAAATGAAAAGATTTCATCTGGATCATCAACTTCTTTATATAAGTTGTCTGTCGTTTGACAGCTGTCAGCAGCATCTTTTGGTAGCTATTCAAATATTTTTAATGTAAAGGCAAAAAGTTTTCTTTCTCGGTTATACTCTTTTTAATTTGTAAAATATATAGTCCGTTTCTAAAAATGTCTGTAATATATCAAGGAATACAGGAAAAATAATATTTAGAATATAGAATACAAATTTCTGATTTGTCAGCATATCTCCAGAATAATATTGGTAATATGAGATTAATTGAGCAATTTTTATTTTAAATGTGCAACATGTTTAGGTTGAGGAGTAATAAACTGTAGAATTTGTGAGTTTAAAGGGTTGAATGTAGGGGAGTAGAAAACTTCCACTTCTGATTAAGTTCAATAGGGATCAGATATTCTCTCTCACCTACATCAATTTTTTAAAAATAAAAATATTTAAAATAGTAAGTTTCAGGACACTGGCTATCAGACAAACAAGAACTGTGATCTTTGGGAGCTGGTAAGCAATTAGTGGAGCCCTGGAGTTACCCCAGCTTACTTCTCTGAGAGAGTTTTCAGTCCATGGTACAGGGAGAGCAAACTCAAACAGAGCTTCCTGGACTGCCTAAGTTGAGAAGATAGAGATGAGAATCCAGAGAGATTCAGGCAGCTGGAGTTCATGGAATAGGAGACCGAAATGGAGACAGTTGCTGAGAGACCGAACTTTGGAGATCTCTAGAGGGTTTCCCCTAAGTACTCAGCTGAGTACCATGGGAGAAAGCTACCCAAGTTGCAAGAAAGTATTAATGAGAACAGCGTCTGGTGCTTACCTAGGGCTCTGAGCCACGGCTTTCCTATCAGCTACATTGGAGAACAATGTAATTCGGGAGCACTGGACAGAAGAAGAATCTAGACTTACTAGTAGGGAATAATTAAACTATGGTTGTTCTGTTACAGCTTAATCTCTCAATCAAGAACAAAATGGATCAAACAATGTTTAGATAATTTAACTACATACTAGAACAAAGCTCAAAAATATATATGGGAATGGAAAAATATATAGCACCCAACAAAGCAAAATTCAAAATATCTTGTGATATTTCTGTGTGTATGGGGGGGAAGGGGGGGTGTGATCAAAGCTTATCAGCCATAAAACAAGTCTTATCAAATTTAAAAAATTCAAGTCATATGAAGAATGTTCTCTGACCACAATGGAATAAGCTGCAAACTAAGTTTTAAAAAGATATTTGGAGTAATCTCAAAATATTTGGAAACTGAATATCATATATATAATCCATGAATTAAGAAATAAATTAAATGAGAATTTAGAATATAATTTGAATTGAATTAAAAGAAAAACACAACATTAAAATTTGCAGGATGCTGCTAAATAGTTCTTAGAAAGGAATTTATAGGATAAACCACCTATATTAAAAAAAATTTCAAGTCTCAAATAATCTTGCTACCAACATTAAGAAACTAGAAGGAAAAGAAATAAACCCCAAAGGGGAAAAACTTAGTGTAGAAAATAGTAAAATAGAAACAGAAAAACAATATAAAAATTAATGATATCAAAAGCTGTTTATTTGAAATCAACAAAATTGGAAAACTTCTTGCCGGATTGATTAGAAAGAAAAAAGAGAAGATAAAAATGACCAGTTTCAGAAATGGGAGATACAACGTGACAGATTCAGAAATACTAAATGTATAATAAACATTATGAACACTTTTATGCCTATTAAATGGAAAACTTAGCTAAAACTGACTTATTCCTTGAAAGATGCAAACTAGAAAAGCTCAATCCAGAAAGAAGAAACCAGAATAAACTTAAGTGTATTAAAGGAATTGAATTTGTTCTTCCTACAAGACTCCAGGCCCATTTGTTTCACTAGTGAATTCTACCAAACATTTAAGAAAGAAGCTATATACATTTATACAGACTTTTCCAGAAAATTAAGGATGAGGAAATACTTCCTAAGTATCTTCCTGAGGTCTGAATAACTTTACATACACACAAAACCACACAGACCAACAGCCTTCCTGTATAAAGACACAAAGATTTTTAACTAGAATTTTTAGCAAATCATATCCAAACATATGGATATGCATAATATGATATGATCAAGTGAGGGTTATCACAGGAATACAAACTTGGTTTAACATTCAAAAATCAACCAATTTAATTCACCCAATTATTAATAACAAAATTTTAAAAGACCTTATGATCACCTGAAGTCATGCAAAAAAACCCACAGAAAACGCTGTGCATTTCTCATAAAAATGCACAGCCAACTAGGAATATAAAGGAACTTCCTTCATCTGATAAATTGCATCTCTGCAAAATTTACAGATATTAAATTTAATATTAGATAAAACAATGTATGTTATTTCCCTAATATTGAGAACAAGACAAGAATATATAGAGTCTACTGGAGGCTCTAAACCAGAGGAATAAAGCAAGAAAAATAAGAAAACTTCAGGATGGAAAGGAAGGAATAATATGCCTTTAACTACAGATAGCATTGTCATTTATGAACAACATTCCAAGGAATCTACAAAAAAAAAAGCTATTACAACTAATAGGTGAATTTTACAAGGTTGTGTGATACAAATTAAAAAGCAAAAAGCAAATATATTTCTAAATATCGGAAGTTGAAATATTTAAAACCAATCTTTTTTTTATTTTTTTTTTCCGAGACAGAGTCTCACCCTGTCGCCCAGGCTGGAGTGCAGTGGTGCGATCTTGGCTCACTGCAAGCTCTACCTCCCGGATTCTCACCTTTTTCCTGCCTCAGCCTCCCGAGTGGCTGGGATTACAGGCACCCACCACCACGCCCAGCTAATTTTTGTAATTTTAGTAGAGACAGGGTTTCACCATATTAGCCAGGATGATCTCGATCTCCTGACCTCATGATCCGCCCACCTTGGCCTCCTAGAATGCTGGGATTACAGGCATGAGCCACCGAACCTGGCCAACCAATACCTTTTAAATTAGCATCAAAATTAAGAAATATTTAAGGGTAAGTATCACAAAAGCCATGAAAAACTTATTCAATGAAAACTACAACATTTTGGGAAGATAAATTAAAGAAGGCTTAAATACATCTTATTCAAGAGTTGCAAGATAATATAGTTACAATGCCATTTCTCCTCAGATAAATCCACAGATTCTTTGAGATCCCCATCAAAATATCAGCAGTTAATTTTTTTACAAAAATTAACCAACTGGTTTAAAATTTACATGGAAATGCAAAGTACCTAAAATAGCCAAAACGTCATTAAAAAAGAATAAATTTAGTTGATTTAGCCAAGTCTACTTGATTTCAAGATTTACTGTAAAGCTACAATAATTGAGAAAGTTTAACATTAGCATAAAGAAAAGCATATAAATCAATGGAAAAAATAGATTCCAGAAATAGTATCAAACATATGTAGACATATTCCCTTTTTATATAAAGGGCAAAGGCACTTCAGTGGGGAAAGACAGTATTTTCACCAAAATGGTGCTAGAATAATTGGATGTTCATACACATATGCACACAAAATTGACTTTGATACATAGCTCACACCATATATAAAAATTAATTCAGTATGATGCATAAACCTAAACATAAATTCTAAAATTGTGAAACATTTGAAGTAAAACATAGGTGAAAATTTTTGTGATGTAGGCTAAGATTTCTTAGATCCAACATCAAAAGTAATATCCATGAAAATAAATGAATGAGATTTCATTAAAATTTAAGACTTCTTGTTATTCAGAACATTCATATGAGAATAAAAAGACAAGCCATAGAGTGATAGAAAAATTTATCAAAGCACGTATCTGATGAAAGACTTATATCAATAACATATTAGAAATTTTCAAAACTTAATAGCAATAGAAATACAAAAATGGACAAAAAAATTGAGCAGACAGCAAACTAAATGATATATGAATGACAAGCACATGAAACGATGCTCAACATAATCAGTCGTTAGGGAAATGCAAATTAAAACTACAATGAGAAACTATTACATACTATTAGAATAGCTAAAATAAAAACACCGAACTATTAACTGTTGGTAAGGATGGGGAAGAGGTGAAATTTTATACACATCTGTGTGAACTTAAAATGGTATAAATACTTTGGAAAAAATTGGCAGTTTCTTAAAATGTTAAACGTACAACTACTCTGTGATCCAAGATTCCATTCCTAGAAATCTATTGCAAGAAAAGAAAGCATAGTCCAGATAAAGATTTGAATAGAGACGTTTATTTGCCTTAATCATAATAACCAAAAATTTGAAAAAAACCCTATGTCTATAAATAAATAAATGAATAAACAAATTGTGAGAGATCTGTGCAGTAGAATACTACTCAAGAACACATAGGAACAAACTACTGATTCACTCAACAGCATGTCTGAATATCAAAATTATTATGCTCAGTGAAAGAAGCCAACCCAGCCCCGCAAAAAAAGAAAAAGAAGAAAAGGCTACATAGTGTGTGATTCCATTTCTATAAAACTCTTAAATAAAGTCAAACTCATCTATAGTGATAAAAAGCAGACCAGTTGCCTGGGGATGCAGGGAGGTTGGACTACATTGTGTTCATGGTAAAAGCTTATCAAATTGTGCACTTCACATACATGTGGTTTGTTGTACTCCAATTACACCTCGATAAATCAGGTAAAATAGAACATTGGCAATTTCGTGTGTTAAATCTGTGCAAGCCATTCAATATATTCACAGAAATACCTTGAAGAAATAGGGCAGGATGTATATTTAGGATATTGCTTTTAAATCATTTTGTTAAATTTGTCTTCATTCAGTTGTTCCACATGTTACTGAGTGTCTGCCATGTGTCAGGAATTCCACTGTGAAGGCTTTTTTGCATTGTTAATAGTTTTTCCTTAATGTAAGTCTATTTTTTAAAAGCTTAGTATGCCACTAGAAGCCCAATTGCAACCATTATGCATGTAATACCCATGTAACAAACAAGCACATGTACCCTCTGGATCTAAAATTAAAAAAAAGAAACTTAGCATGCAAAAAAAACTTTTACTTAATTTAGCATTTCAGTTAACTGTAAAGTAGCCAGTCAAAAAATATTTGCTTATTTATTTTTTCAGGTTTTTTTTTTTTTTATTATACTTTAAGTTCTAGGGTACATGTGCACGTGTAGGTTTGTTACATATGTATATATGAGCCATGTTGGTGTACTGCACCCATTAACTCATCATTTACATTAGGTATATCTCCTAATGCTATTCTTCCCCCCTTCCCCCTCCCCACAATAAGACCCGGTGTGTGATGTCCCCCTTCCTGTGTCCAAGTGATCTCATTGTTCAATTCCCACCTATGAGTGAGAAGACGCAGTATTTGGTTTTCTGTTCTTGTGATAGTTTGCTGAGAATGATGGTTTCCAGCTGCATCCATGTCCCTACAAAGGACATGAACTCATCCTTTT
>NW_012115932.1:8172781-8200937 GCF_000951035.1 Colobus angolensis palliatus
CCTAGGTTTTCTTCTAGGGTTTTTATGGTTTTAGGTCTAACATTTAAGTCTCTAATCCATCTTGTATTAATTTTCATATTTATTTATTTTTTCAGGTTTTTAAAAGTTTTTTAATTTTTTATTTCAGTAGGTTTTGGGGAAACAGTTGGCACTTGGTTACATGAATAGGTTCTTTCGTGGTGATTTCTGAGATTTTGGTGTACCCATCACCCAAGCAGTGTACACTGTACCCTGTGTGTAGCCTTTTATCGCTTGCCACCCTCCACCTTTTCCCCCAAGTCCCTGAAGTCCAGTGTGTCATTCTTACACCTTTGCGTCTTCATAGATTAGCTCCCACATGTGAATGAGAACATACGGTGGTTGATTTTCCATTCCTGAGTTACTTCACTTATACTAATAGTCTCCAATTCTATCCAGATTGCTTTGAAAGCCATCATTTCATTCTATTTTGTGGCTGAATAGTAGTCCATGGTGTCTGTATCTATCATTTTCTTTATCTGCTCGTTGATGGATGGACATTGAGGCCTGTTCCATATTTTTGCAATTGCAAATTGTGCTGCTATAAACATGCATGTGCAAGTAGCTTTTTCATATAATGACTTCTTTTCCTCTGTGTAGATACCTAGTAGTGAGATTGCAGGATCAAATGGGGTAGATCTACTTTTAGTACTATAAAGAGCCTCCAAACTGTTTTCCTTTGTGGTTGTACTAGTTCATATCCAACCAACACTGCAAAAGTATTCCCCTTTGCCACATCCAGGCCAACATCTATTATTTTTTTATTTTTTTATTATGGCCATTCTTGCAGGAATGAGGTGGTATTGCATTGTAGTTTTGATTTACATTTCCCTGATATTTAGTAATGTTCAGCATTTTTCCATATGCTTGTTGTCCATTTGTATATCTTCTTTTGAGAATTGTCTGTTCATGTCCTCAGCCCACTTTTTGATCGGCTTGTTTTTTTCTTGCTGATTTGAGATCTTTGTAGATTCTGAATATTAGCCCTTTGTTAGACGTATAGATTGTGAAGATTTTCTCCAACTCTGTGGGTTGTCTGTTGACTCTGCTGATTATTTCCTTTGCTGTGCAGAATCTTTTTAGTTTAATTAAGTCCCGTCTACTTATCTTTGTTTTTGTTGCATTTGCTTTTGGGTATTTGGTCATGAAGTCTTTGCCTAAGTCAATGTCTAGAAGGGTTTTTTCTAATGTTATCTACTATCTTTTTGGTTTCAGGCTTTAGATTTAGGCCTTTGATCCATCTTGAGTTGATTTTTGTATAATGTGAGAGGTGAGGATCCAGTTTCCTTCTTCTACATGTGGCTTGCCAGTTATCCCAGCACCATTTCCTGAATAAGTTGTCCTTTCCTCACTTCATATTTCTGTTTGCTTTGTTGAAGATCAGTTGGCTGTAAGTATTTGCTTTATTTCTGGGTTTACTATTCTGTTCAATTGATCTATGTAACTATTTTTATACCAGTATCATGCTGTTTTGGTGATTGTGGCCTTATAGTATAGTTTGAAGTCAGATAATGTGATGTCTCTAGATTTGTTCTTTTTGCTTAGTCTTGCTTTGGCTGTGCAGGGTCTTTTTGATTCCATATGAATTTTAGGATTCTGTTTTCTAGTTCTGTGAAGAATGATGTTGGTATTTTAATGGGAACTGCATTGACTTTGTAGATTGCTTTTGGCAGTATTGTGATTTTCACAATATTCTACCTATTCGTGAGCATAGATGTGTTTTCATGTGTTTGTGTCACCTATGATTCTTTCAGTAGTGCTTTGTGGTTTTCCTTGCAGAGATCTTTCCTGTCCTTGGTTAGGCATATTCCTAAGTATTTTATTTTTCATTTTTGCAGCTATTGTAAAAGGGGTTGAGTTCCTAATTTGATTCTCAACTTGGTCACTGTCATTGTATAGCAGAACTACTGATTTGTGTACATTAATTTTGTATCCTAAAACTTTGCTGAATTCATTTACCAATTCTCAGAGCTTTTTGGAAGAGTCTTTGGAGTGTTCTAGGTATACAATCATATCATCAACAACAGTAACAGTTTGACTTCCTCTTTACTGACATGAATTACCTTCATTTATTTCTCCTGTCTGATTGCTCTGGCTAGGACTTCCAGTATTATGTTGAATAGATGTAGTGAAAGTGGGCATCTTTGTCTTGTTCCAGTTCTCAGGGAGAATGCTTTACACTTTTCCCCTTTCAATATAATGTTGGCTGTGGGTACTTCATAGATGGCTTTTATTACCTTAAGGCATGTCCCTTCTATGCTAATTTTGCTGAGAGTTTTAATCATAAAGCGATGCTGGATTTTGTCAAATGTTCTTTCTGCATCTATTGGGATGATCATGTAATTTTTGTTTTTAATTGTTTATGTGGTATATCACATTAATTGACTTATGTATGTAACCATCCCTGGTCATGGTGGATTATATTTTTGAAATGTTTCTGGATTTGGTTCACTAGTATTTTGTTGAGGATTTTTGCAGCTGTGTTCATCAGGGATATTAGTCTGTAGTTTTCTTTTTTGTTATGTCCTTCCCTGGTTTTGGTATTAGGGTAATACTTCACAGAATGATTTAGGGAGGATTCCCTCTTTCTCTAACTTTTGGAATAATGTCAATAATATTGGTATCAATTCTTCTTTGAATGTCTCATAGAATTCAGCTGTGAATCCATCTTGTCCTTGACTTTTTGTGTTTTTTTGGGGGGTTGTCAGTTTTTTTTTTATTACCATTTCAATCTTGCTGCTTCTTATTGGTCTTTTCAGAGATTCTGTATCTTCCTGGTTTAATCTAGGAGGATTGTCTATCTCCAGGAATTCATCTCCTCTAGGTTTTCTAGTTTATACATGTAAAGGTGTTCATAGTAGCCTCAAATGATCTTCTGTATTTCTGTGGTATCAGTTGTAATATCTCTCATTTCATTTCTAATTGAGCTTATTTGGATCTTCTCTTCTTTGTTAATCTCACTAATCATGTATCAATTTTATCTATCTTTTCAAAGAACCAGCTTTATGTTTTATTTATCTTTTGTATTTTTTTCTTTCAATTTCATTTAGTTCTGTTCTGATCTTCATTATTTCTTTTCTTCCGCTGGGTTTAGGTTTGGATTGTTCTTGTTTCTCCAGTTCCATGAGGTATGACCTTAGATTGTCTATTTGTGCTCTTTCATACTTTTGGATGTAGGCATTTCATGCTATGAAATTTCCTCTTAGCACTGCTTTCACTCTATCCCAGAGATTTTGATAGGTTCTGTCACTATTATTAATTTAGCATTTCAGTTAATTGTAACATAGTTAAAAAATTAGAATAAATATAATGATTAAAATAGTGGCCTTATAATGATCAGTTTATTCTTTTGTTCTCTCAGTATCTTCTGTGTAACACTCCTTGACAAGCTAGAATACAATTTTGAAAAGGTGTAGTTCTATGACAGTTAAGCCACCTAAGACAGTATTTGTGAAACTATATGTGCAAGTCAAGAGAAAGGAATCAGACCAAAGCATTTTGTCCTCTGGCTTAACAAAAACATTTAATGTTAATTGACTTAAACATTAGAGTCTTTAAGTGCATCACTAATATTTAAAGTATTATCAGAAGAGCACATTATATTTGAAAACTTACTGCCCAACCTAATCACCCTCTCCAATGAACTTATATAGCAATAGCAACAACAACAGCAACAGGAAGTTGTCTAACTTATTCTCTGTGTTTCTAGGAAGTTTTATCAGCTTAATCATAGATCTTCACTTTCATGAGTCCTGGAGAAAACCATTCAAAAGCCTTTACATCTAGATAATATCACTCAAGAAACATGTTCAAGTTATCTTAGTATTGAAAGTCAGGTGTCTCATAGCAACTAAAGCTAAAGAACGTGACATCAGTCATTGTAGTAATTTTAGAATGAATTATTAATCAGAACATTTGTAAATATTCAGAAAACAAAGTGATGGTTGTTTGGCAGCAGCAATGTGGTGCCACTAAAACCAGGTAATACAGACTCATTTCGTTTCCTTTCCTAAATTGTGTAGTAGAGGGTGATTAATAAAACATAGGGAACATCTAGATTTTAGCAAGGTGTTTGTAAATGTCTCAAACCCCATTCATGTTTATAAGATGAAGGAATGAGGTTTTAGTGGAGTAAGGCCATAGTACACAGAACACACAGGACCTATGAGATGAAATCAGAAAGCATCTCTCTTTTCATCTCTCACTGGCCCTTTTCGACTTGATCCAAGACAGCAGTATTTTCCCAGTCCTAGATGAAAACCTGGGCAGCTCCCTGGCTTTTCTGAACCGTTTTAGACAGCTAAATATTTTACAGCCACTTAAAGCTGCAAATACATTCATTAAAAATTAAATATATGTTCACATAATAATAAAACTTCTATATATGTTTCAAATTAGTTAAATTAATCTTCCTTCACTTCACCAGAGTGCTTTAGGTGGAAAACTGAGGAAAGAACATGGTCCTTCTCTCTTCTACCTCATTTTGCAGTTTTGGACATCCTAAGGTCATAGAAGAAAGAGGAATGATGCATCAAAGGGCAAGAAAATTCTTACTTGCCTACTATGTCCTAAGATGGCTTCACAGTCTGGCAGGTGTTGAAAGCTGGTCTTTTATCGATGCTTGTGTGGATTATCTGTTGGCCTGCAATGTAAACAACCATGTGCATTTTTTAGACAATGTATATTACCTCAGTTGGGCCAATCCCCCCTCGGTCTTTGGTTTTCTTGTTTAAGTAGTGCAGTTCACCCAGGGTCTCCTCATTGGAAAATTGAGGAATCATTGCACCTTCAGGCATTCTTATTGTGAATGCTTTAAATGACTCCATGCCTTATATCTATCTCCGCCCATTCCCCAGCCCCCAATCTGTCTCTCCAGGTACACGTCTGGCTGTCGGAAACACACACACATTCTTTGCTCTGACAGACTATAGAGGCAAATTGGCAAATTCTAGACCAATGGTGTCCCCTCCTTTGTTTTGCCACCAGCTAAGCAGCACACTTCCAGTCTTTTATATTTCTCAGGCAGCAGACTTCCTAACTGCAGTGACTTCTAACATGCTTTGTCCCATTAAACCTTTTCTCTTTTGATTTCTTTCATATGACATGGCCTCTTATTCCTGTGAGGAGTGGAATAGACAGCATCATTTTCCGAAAGAAATCTTCACAGAAAATGAAATTTTCAGCCTTACTTTCTGTGACCTTTCTTTCCTTCTTTCCTTCTTTCTTTCTTTTTGATGGAGTCTTGCTCTGTCCCCAGGCTGGAGTACAGTGGTGCGATCTTGGGTGGAGCTCCACCTCCTGGGTTCAGGTGATTCTTCTGCCTCGGCCTCACCAGAAGCTGGGGCTAAAGACATGTGCCACCATACCCGGCTAATTTTTTTAATTTTAGTAGAAACAGGGTTTCACCATGTTGGCCAGGATGGTCTCGATCTCCTGACCTCGTGATCTGCCTGCCTCGGCCTCCCAAAGTGCTGGGATTACAGGTGTCAGCCACTGCTCTCAGCCTTATTTTCAATATTAAGGTAACTTGAATGTTTTTCTTAAGTGGTATTATCAGGATGTAAAAGCCTTTTGAATGGCTTTCGCAAAGATTATTTAAGATTAAAATCAATGATTAAGTTGTCAAATTTTTCATAGAAATTATCTCTATCTTCTTTTGACCCCTTTTTATAATGTCAATGAATTAAGATTTTTAAGATAAAAATATTTATTTTTAAAATGCCAGGTTCTAATTTTATCTCTTCTCTGTCTTTGTGCCTCAGTGGAAATCCCCAATTTAACATCCTGATACAGTATGTAGTCAGTTCTACTACCACATGCAGACCCAGTTCTATCTGTAAGTAGTCTCTGATGGCCTGCCATGGATAACTATCCTTTCAACATTCTAAACAGATAAAAGGGATGAAGATTGTAAATGCTTATTTATCAAAACGTTAGATATTGAACAAATTACCTAGGATAGCTAATTTCTAAAACTAATGAGATAAAATTTAATAAAAACGTGTATAGTCATACTTTTAGGTACAGTAAAACACATTCACAGGGATAATAGAAGAGGAGATATGTCTGGTGACAGTGAGTCAAGATGAATCTCCAGCATCTCCATCAAAACATAGGGTCTACATTTGACAGGTCACTGTAGGATAATTTGAGGTGTTAGACTCTTCACATTTCCATTGAAATAAATATTACTCAAGTGGCATACAAAAGAAGGAGAATTTATGTCTGTAATAGCAGAAAAGTCCAAGGATCTGCTCCATTCTCGACTGGATCTAGAAGCTGTTAGAGATGGGCCTTTTTCTATGGTCTAGCTCGTCTTTCCTTTGTAGTATATCATTTCTTAGTTAAAATCAATAGAAAGACAAAACAGTTACCAATAACTTTAACTTTATATCTGTGGCTTAGCAATATGGAAAGAAAGCAAGATTTCTTTCCCCATTAGTTTCAATTTCAGCCTCAGGTGGGCTCAGCAAAGTTCAATTAGAGAGCATGTGATTGTCTCTCAGTCAATGACTATGGCCAATGGTGGGGTTCAAATTCACATCTGAACTCAAGGATGAGTTAAAGGAGCAGCAAACAAAAGGAATTCCGGATTTTGTTACCAGGAAAGAATGTTAGGCAGGCAGAAATTCAGTTACCTACTACATCAGGACACAGTTTTTTAAAGAATGTTGACAGGATGTACTGAATTCAGTGAACTAGGGATAGACAGAATTAGAAAAGATTTGTAAACCATGTCATATAAGAAATTAGGGAAAATTAGTCATGTTTTGCTTGAACAAGAAAAGGATGAGACAAGGGCTGAGGCAGTAAATGAGGGTTAATTTTGTGCATTATATGAACCAGGACACAAAGTAGAGATTGACTGTTCTTATTTGTCTCTAGAAAGCAAAACTTAGACTAGGGGTTGGAATTTGCATCAAAATAGATTTTTATATTAATTGATTTTATAAAAATGTGTGACAATGTCAACCAATTGAAAAAAAGAGTTATGGTCTCATAGGCTATATATCTTCTGTCATTAGTAGTACTCAATATAATACTTCATGTATTTAGTCCAAGAAATATAAGGCCAAGATTATAGTAAAAATAAACTCATACTTATTATTCAAAATGGTAGCATATGAAAAAGAATTGGACCATCCTGTCCAACTTTGCCTCTCTTAGCTACATGTATGAATAGTAAGAATGCTACATTCAAATACAGGAGTATATATTTTCTTGCAGATGTCATTTTTGCACTAAAATTATGTGCATTGCTCTAGCTTTTAATATTTCTGCCCTATAACAAAAAATATTGAAAATTCAACTTAGCTGTTCTGAGGTCAAAGTTTCTTAACTTGATAATTTTATCATTATATTATTTCCTCACTTAGAAAATAAACAAAAATTCAAGAAGGCATATTAAATAATGAAAGTTTTTCTTGTATTAGAAATTAATTTGCTAAGCAGAATTTTGAGTGGGATGAACTATGTTCACCCTATTCAGTAGGCATGACTAATGTTCACTTATTAGTCTCTTCTGTTGTTCTAATTATCTCTTTATGGGTCATCATTCACTAACTTGACTTGCGGAGGAGTTCTGAGTGTAGGAGGCCGGGGATAGGTCTGCAAATACAAACTCAGTATTCTTTAAGAGTCTTAAAAATTAAATGCAATCTTGTTTATCTGTGTGCCAAGAATCCTACTCTAATAGAAAAAAAAAATCTCAGAAATCCATAGTATTTTTCTGTGACAGCTAAGAAAAATAAATTATTTCTCTTTGTGTCTGACAACACACAAACACATAGATACATACACATATTTTTTGAAAGCTACAAGAAGGGAGTACTTTAATAAAAATAGGATGGGGAAATAAAGGAAGGAAAGAACATGAAGACTTTACCTGGACTAGAACTAGAAAGTCACCAGGATCTGTGCTATCCAGGAGGAATATATCTTTTACATGTATGTGTTTATATACACAATATATAATAATGCATATTTCTTTCACACGTATTGGCAGTGATTTCAGAGGAGACTCAAATTGATATATCATAGTAGATATCCCAATAATAGCATTTGCCAAGCTCATAATCTCATCCAAACAGCCATGTGTTTACCATACAAATCTAGTTTCATATGTCACAACTTTAATAAATCTAAGGTTAAACCCCCCACCCAAGGAAAGCAAATCTGTAGCTTGCTTTTGACCTATGATGAGGCTATTGTGCATTAGCTCACTTTTATTGGATCAATCAAATTTCCTCTTCTAGAAATTTGAACTGGAGAAGAGTAGAAAACCTTGACTTGAAAAATATTCTAACGTGGGCTTCATGAGAGATTACAGCAAATTGAAGTTATTACAAAGTAGGAAGGATAAGACAAATCAGCGGGAACTCAAAACCTGAAGTGAAATAAATTTACAGATAAGATAGTAAGAATCATCTATGGTGAGAGTCAAAAAAGCCAGAAAGATACCACGGAGAAAGATAGATTGGGAAGTTCCTCCCTGGAATTGTCTGAAATTCTAAAGACATTCTAGCTCCAGTTCAAGCAAATGTCCACCATTTTCTCCTTTCCCCTTGTCCCATCATTTAACTTAAATTTCTCATTCTTAATACTCATAAACATTTCTGAACTTAACAAGAGTCAGCATAAAAAATGGTTAAGAGAAAAGAGTTTAAAGTGCAGTTCTGTCACTGACTGTGTGATCTCAAGCAAGTTACTTAATGATCAGTGTCTCAGTATCTCTCCCATTTCCTCTTAAATCAAATGTATTGAGCTATAATTTACATAAAATAAAATACAGTGCTGGTCATGGTAGCTCATGCCTGTAATCTCGGCACTTTGGGAGGACCAGGCAGGCAGATCACTTGAGCCCAGGAGTTCAAGACCAGCTTGGGAAACATGGCAAAACCCAGTCTCCACAAAAAATACAAAAATTAGCCAGGTGTAGTGGCACACACATGTAGTCCCAGGTACTTGGTTGGCTGAGGTGGGAGGAACACCTGAGCCTTGGAGGTCTCCTTGGGAAGTCAAGGCTATACTGAGCAATGATCATACCACTGTAGGTGAGCTTGGGTGACAGAGCACAAAACGCTTTCTCAAAAATAAATAAAATATGCCTATTTTAAGTGAATAATTAGATGATTTTGAAGTATATACATCCATTTTAATCACCACCACAATCAAAGACTTTCTCAAGTCTCCATTCAGTTCCATTATTCTTTATATCTATATCTACATCAGTACCACACTTTCTTAATTAGTATAGCTTTAAAGTCTTCAAAGTATGTAGGACAAATCCTTTAACTATGTTTTTCCTTTGAAAGATTATTTTAATTATTCTAGGTCCTTTTTGTTTTCATATATATTTTAAAATAAGTTGATTTATTTCCCCAAAATCTGTCTGCAATTATAATAGGGTCTGAGTTCACTGTGTAGTTCAATTTGGGGAGAATTGGCATCTTAACAATATTATAGATTCTTCCAAGCGATGAACATGGATTTAGTCTACTTTAACTTCTCTCAGCAATAGTTTGTCATTTTTCAGAGCTTAGGTATTGCACATGTTTTGTTAAATTTATTCTCAAGTATTTAAAGATTTTGGTGCTATTTTAAAGTAAATTATCTGTACATATGTATCTATGTTTTTGTTTTACAATTGTGCACTGGTAACAATCGACTTTTTTTTTTTTTTTTTTTAAGATGAAGTCTTGCTTTGTTGCCCAGGTTGTAGTACAGTGGTGTGATCTCAGCTCACGCAGCCTCCACCTCCTGGGTTCAAGCAATTCTCCTGCCTCAGCCTCCCAATTAGCTGGGATTACAGACACACACCACCGCACCTGGCTAATTTCTGTGTTTTTACTAGAGATGGGATTTCACCATGTTGACTAGGCTGCTCTCAATCTCCTGACCTCATGATCCACTCACCTCAGCCTCGCAAAGTGCTGGGATTAGAGGTGTGAGCCACCATGCGTGGCACAATTGACTTCTTTGGTAGATTTACTTGTATTTTTTGATATTGCTAAATTTACTTGTTAGTTTTGATACATTGTTATTTTTAATATCCCTTAGTATGTTCTATATACATGACCAATTTTTCTTATCATATTGCAGTTGCTGCAGTTCCAGTACAAGGTTGAACGAAACAGGTAGGAATAGACCAGGTTTATTTTTATGAAAGGATATTGAATTTTTCATATATGTTTTCTACAACTAAGATGATAATGTAACTTTTGTTTTTGATTTGTTAATATGGTAAATTATATTGTTTGCCTTTGTTCATATTTACTCAAAGTTCAATTCCTGGGTTAAAGCCCTCTTGGTCACAATATATTATTCTTTTTATATACTGCTGGATTTTTTTTTTTTTTTTTTGCAGTGTTCTGTTAAGGACTTTTGTGTTTTAGTTAATGAAAGATGTTTGTTCATCCTTTACTTTTTTGTGATATGTTTCCCTGATTTTGGTATCAAGGTAATTCTGACTTCATAAAATTAGCTGAGCAGTGTTTCTTCTCACTCTATTTGCTAAAAGGACTTATGATATTTTGGTGTCAGTTGGTACATTTTATCCTTAAATATTGAATTGACAAGTATAGTTCTCTGGACCTAGAGTGTTATGTTTTGTTTGTGGACAGGTTTTTTATTGTGATATCAATATCCCTAATAGACATTTGACTGTTTTGATTTCTTCTTGTACCAGTTGTTATCTGTGTGTTATGGTTTATCTCCACTAAACTCATGTGAAATTTGATCCCCAGTGGGTTGAAAGGTGAGGCTTAAGGGGAGAGGTTTTGGTTCTGGGACTGGATCTGTTATCAGTGACTTGGTGCTGTTCTCTCCATAGTGAATGAGTCTTGCTCTCATGAGACTAGGTTAGTTCTCAAAGGAATAGAGTAGTTCCTGAGAGACTGGGTTGTTATAAAGCCAGGGCGTCCCTCAGGTTTGCCTCCGTTGGCATGTGTCTACCTCCCCTTTGACCGTGTTCACCATATCGTGAGGCAGTGCAAAAGCCCTCACTGGAAGCCAGGGTCATGTCCTTGAACTTCTCAGCCTTCAGAACCTTGAGCTAAATAAACCTCTTTCTTTATAAATTACCCAGTCTCAGATATTTTTTTTTTTTTTTTTTTTGAGACGGAGTCACACTCTGTCGCCCGGGCTGGAGTGCAGTGGCCGGATCTCAGCTCACTGCAAGCTTCGCCTCCCGGGTTTACGCCGTTCTCCTGCCTCAGCCTCCCGAGTAGCTGGGACTACAGGCACCTGCCACCTCGCCCAGCTAGTTTTTTTGTATATTTTAGTAGAGACGTGGTTTCACCGTGTTAGCTAGGATGGTCTCGATCTCCTGACCTCATGATCCGCCCGTCTCAGCCTCCCAAAGTGCTGGGATTACAGGCTTGAGCCACCACGCCTGGCCTTCAGATATTCTTTTATAGCAACACAAAATAGACTAAGACAATGTGTGAATTTGTTTCTCAATTCATAAGTGAATTGAGGTTATAATAATAATATACTCCTCATAAAGCTGTTGTGAAGATCACATGAGTTCATACATTATAAAAACTTAAAGGAAGGTAGGGCATAGGGTAAACACACCCATGGGCAAATGTTAGCTATTAAAATACAACACTTATTATCACAGACTGAAGTGAGAGAAAGCTATACAGCATAGCTTATTATTCTAGTTAGATCCTGAGAAGTAATAAGTGTAACAAAAACAAGAAGCTATTTAAATCTATTGAGCTTGTGATATGTCCCTGGCTCAACAACAAGTTGGCTTTCTAATAATCCCAATGGAATGTCAATGAAAATGAAATTGTTAGAAACATTTTAAATAAATAAATTAAAAGTTTGGAGGTCTCCAATATGTAGAAATTTAATATGCCCTTTATATTTCCTATTAATATAGAAAGATACATATTGCCAAACCATGAAGTTTCACACATATTAGGACTGTGGACAAGAAATTATATACTAAATGCTAAAGAACAGTATTTTTCATGAACAGTAAGAATGTTTTGGTTACTAACAGAAAAGCATATAAAAGTGACTTAAAAAGTGATATAACACATTTGTGCACATAACTAGAAGTTGAGTTCCTGTTGGCTCTGAAGTTGTTTAATCCAAACGTGCATTGATTTCTTCAAATATCTAGTTTCTTTCTTTGTCTCCAAATTGTCATATTCATCTTAAAACTGGATCCCAACTCATTTCTTCATCAATGAACAATTTTCCCCCCATTCAGTTTCATTGGGCAACTGTAAGAAAATATGCTGTTCTTGAGCCAGTGACTCTCAGCAAGTGTACATCATGCCCTAATTGGCTCAGGTCTGGGTTTATTAACCAATTACTTCCAGTATGATGCTATTACCATGATAGGCTTAGACTCAACAAGGTCTGCTGCCCAACATGAAATCAATTCCCTAAATTACATTGTACTTCGCAATGGAATAAAAGTGGAATGGATGCTGTGATATCACTTACAATATCCATTAGTCTTACGATGGCAGACACTATTATTTCCCCCATATTCCCTTGTTTTCTTCTTTTTAAGTAAAAGAATCTTCAGATTTTTAGCCATGTACATGGCGATTTCACATGGACACTCTATTTTCCAGTCTTCCAGTCTCACTTGCAGTAAGCTCTGGCCATATGGTTACTTTCCAGTCAAAGACACGTCATGTTCAGCTTCCAAGGTATGTCCTTAAATAGGGAACATATTGTCCTCATTCTTCTCTGCTCCTGAAGTTTGAATATCAATTTAGTGGCTAAAGCTTGAGTTACTGTCTTGGGCTGTGTTGTGAATGGTGGAGCAACAAGGAGCCTAGTGCCTGATATCATGGAGCTCACATCTAGCCCTGGAACACTTAGCTGCAGACTTCATTTTCATGAGGGATAGAAATAAAGTTATATTTTAGTCTAGCAACTATTTGCTTCAGGTGTTTGGCATTCTTGGAAAAGTCTCATCCTAACTTATACTTAATTATTTTACCAAATACTGTTGAGTACATTATATGATTGTGCTTTAAAAGTCTCATGGTTACAGTATACATTGATTAGGACCAATATTTGGGAGTGTGCATCTCAAAGCTCTGTATCCATAGTTTAGTAACCTCCTGTAGTTTTGTTAGCATGAAAACAACTTCTGACTCTCCTTATGGGAGATACTTGTAGGCCATTATCTGCTAAATCTTTCTTAAATATGTGATATATATTAGCCTACATTTATTTGTGTATTAATACTTGCAAAAGCCACAACAAAACATGTTTATAAGTAGGATGATTTTCTGTTATCAAAACTGAATGATAGCTATAGGAAACCAGTGAGTACCATTAATTTACTCTGTTCAATTCTTCGCACTTATGTTCTTTCAGACTCGTTCATCAATTTCACTTTAGTTTATCACAGTTTCTATTTTTGGCACCTGTGAGCTATGGATGCTTCTTGTTTGTTTGCTCCTCTCTCCCCAACCCTCCCTACTCAGTCCCTCAGGAATAGTGAGACTAGAGAAATTCATCTTCCCCTAGAAAACATTTATCTGGAGCCTAACATACCTGAACTTTATCTTCTAAAGTTAGAAAATTCAGTTACTTTGGTGACAACTTGAGGATGAGGTAGGTTTTCCAAGTTTAGCAGAGTAGAAAACTATCTAAAATACTTTTGTTCAGGGTGTCCAGACATTTAATAAAACATTTTTTACCCACAGAAAATGTGGTCCCTTAGAGGAGAGGCAAGGTCCTGAGCCAAACTTGATAAGGTACGTTCCTAGGAGGGAGAGCGAGGGAAATTCAGTCCACCTCTCTGCCTGCCTGCTTGCCTGTCTGAGGAGTTGCAGTGCACAGTATCATTGCAGCGCCTTTTCAGGGAGTAACGTGCCGCACTGGTTCAGGGGCTTTGTCTTTATTCACAACACATTCATGTGCCTCAGCATGGGGGGAGCTGCACTGTTGCCTGCCAGCCTGTCCTCTTTGACTGCTGAATGAGCCAAAGGATAACTCTCCATTCGTGAGAGAGAGTGAGCTACAGAGGAAGAAAGACCACGCAAAAAGGAGGGGGAGAGGGAGGGAAAAGGATGTTCTCCGGCTCACTCCTACATTAGGTCTCTGTGCAAAGGCAGAGGCTGTGGGAGCAGCATCAAGCAAGCCTTCGGGCAGTGATTCTAACTATTGCCCATGAACACCGTAGCCAGGACGACTTTGACGAGGCAATTTATTACTTATGCATAGAACAGTAGCTGTGCTGAAACTGGGAGCGCAGACACCCCCTTGTTTTCTAATTTAGAGACTTGCATCTTTCTGACACTCACCACTATCAAGATACTCTGCTACTACAGGTAAGACGCAGTTAAGATTTATCTATTTGTGACATCATTACACTTTAACACACTTTAAACTATGAATACTTTTTTATATTATGCCTGGTCTATGCTGAACTGCTTTTTTCCCTTCATATTAGTCTCTCTTCAAGTAAATAATTTCATTAAAAAAGCTGTCATTAAATGAAGGTGCCACTCCTAAATCTTTGCTAAGAGGAATCTACATAATTATATTTCCATGAGCTCTGAGTTCACAGTTGGGAGCTTGAACTTAAACTGGGTTCTGGGATGCATTTCATAATATGTATAATTTTTCTGAATCTGCTGAATTATTCACTATTATTTGGATAAGCCAAAATTCTTCTCTTGCTACAGTACTGTCCTGTATATATGTTTAGTGGCTGTTTTTTTTTTTTTTTTTTTTAACCTTATAGTTTGGGGAAACTAATGATGAGGCACATAACTTGTGGAGTTTGATGAAGTCATTACCATGTGGGGTAAACTACTCAATCAGAAATGCTGCTCTAGCCTTTACTGAGAAGATGTTATCTTGTGTACATACATATATCATTAATAGGTAGCATGAACATGTGAAATATTTGTAAGACTAAGAGAAAATGCAAGGATAGTGATAATTCACATGCTGTATGATATCATTGAGTCTCAAGTTAGCTTTACATAAAAATTACAAAATTACCTTTGTGTTTATGACTGGTCTCCATCTTCACCCGTCAGTTTTTACAAAATAAAATTAGCTTTCAGGTGAGGTCACTTGGAGTTGTTGATATGGCTGGGAAAACTGTAATCACAGAAACATATTAAGAATGTGTTGAAAGTCTGTAGAGAATATAGGAGTAATGTTATCAACAGGTTTGTGCCGTTTTCCTCTGCTCTGTTTTGATAAGAGCATCTCACTTGTAACTTGGATTGCATTCTGCTTTCCCAGTCAGGGTCCCAATGACTTGGAAGTATAATTACATTGTTGTTTGTGATCAAAGCAAAAAGCTAGAAAGATTTAATAATAAAGTCTTCTTTCCTTGACATTTTAACTTAAATTTACCCAAACTAATATATGTATTTTTCTATCCATGTGTGTCTGAGATGTTCTTTCTATTGACCGTATTTTATATAAGAGCTGCTCCTATTTGAATTCCTACACATGAACTATTTAAATGCTGATAATTGGGCATCATTAGATTGGCACTTGGATAGCTAATGGCTTTAACTTTGACGTACAATAAAATATGTAGCATAAGATTAAAGCAGCTCCTAGCAGAGTACATGTTTAACAGTGAGGTATTGTGAAAATAGAACCATTTGCATTTAAAAATACATAATTCATTGGAAGACTTGTGATTCTTGTTCTTGTGCATAACTTATTTCATTTCCAATTTCACTTACAAAAGATTTAAGTCCTTGGGGAATGTATGTAAAATATTTGACTGAGGGTGTGAAAATTAAAGGAGGAATGAATTATTACTACAGTGACGTTTTTAGGACTTTTTGAAAGTTAGTAACTGGCATGAATGTAAAAAATTAGTTTGAGAGTGTCTCTTAGGGTACACCAAAAAAAGCAAGAAAATGTTGATGTGAAATGTATGTCAAGATGTGAAATTACTCAGAAGATGAAAGTGAATGATAATAGAAAAGATAGAAGTTTTACAGTCTGTGAAAGGAAGAATATTTTCAGTAAACATGAACTCTATACTCTTCCTTTTATGACTGGCAGGAAAACAAGGTATCAAGAATAGTATTTCTCCAGCATGAATGAAATCCCAGTGGCCATATATGAGGTACAAAAATAAATGTTCTTTTTACTTAGTTACTAAATTTGAATATGCAATTACCCAAATTATATCTTGCATGAAAGATTTGTTGAAGTTATAAAGTTAGAAAAGTCACTGACAAAGTATTTCAAAGTTTATTAATATTCACATTTTTTATTCATATGATTTATATGTTTTCCTTTCTTCCTAAGGAATGCATATACTCAACACAATGGTGTATGTGCTTTGTTTTCAAACTTTTCAACATTAGTTTTAAAATTACTTACTAAAAATTGTTCAGACCAGTCATCTCATTTCTCCAAAAAAAGACATGTTCTAGATTTTCTTCTTGGATATACTACAAAAGCACTAACTTTATATTTACACATATTAAAGCAATATGCGTTATTTAATGATTTATAAACATTCAGTATTATGTTTATTTCTCCAAATTCTCTATTTTTTCAACTGTCAGAACTTTACAAATGTCTGATAAGAGTAAATTTATTATTACCATGATTTTCAGGGTCTTGGAGTTGTAAACTATTTCAGACAGAATCTTTAAAATATTATTGGAGTAGTCATCTCATTAATAATACTTTTAAGTACTTTTTCAACAATTGCCTGATATATTTTGGCAGGAATATGTCCCTGCTCTCAATTTCTTTAGAGCTTCAACTTTTCTACTAGAGAAAGTTTGGAAAACTTTTCTTTCAATGTCACTTTATATTTGAAGTAAATCAGAAGTTGTAAGCTTATCTGGATCTTTAATAATATCAGATTAGATAACACAGTTATTGTAACACTCTTTTTGACATTGTGGAGTTTTCATGTGATGCAGAACATATTAGCTAAGATGGAATTTGGTTAAGTTAGTTTTGAGGCTTTGGTTGATGTAACAAAAGTTAAAAACAAAATATTTCATTTCCTTGTTATCTGAAAGGGATACAAACTCTGTCCTCTGCAAGCATACTACATCAATTATTTATAATTTGTTGAAATAGATTTTGTTTTCATTGATGTGGCATTGGTCTACTGAAATGTTTCTTCTTGATTTTCAACAGGAATTTTATTTTTATATTTCTGGGGATATGACATGACTCTTTCATTGGAATCATGAACAGTTCCTTTGAAAGTCTCAACAACATAAAAAAAGACTGTAATCCCCAGTCCTTTTTCATGATGATATTAATATTGAAGCATGAGTAGAAATAGCTACAACTAAAAATTCTGAAATAACAAGCAAGAATAAGTAATGAGAGACCTCCAGCTAGTTTTCTGGCTCAGTTACTTCACTTAAATATCTTCTTAGACTGTGGTGTGGATCCTGGAAATCAAAGCTTCTTGCTGATCTCAGTGACATAGAACTGGCAAGAAGCAGCTTCCTCATGCTGCCCGTAGGCACCAGTCAACACTGACCCTTAGGAAGAATTTTTTGGACTGAAATAATTGTTGTATCTTAAGTTATCTGCAAATAAAATACAATAGCCTGTTCAAGTAAGTTAAGAATTATCATAATGGTAAAATGCTGATTGGCTGCTTTGAAAGCAGTTGCAGTATACATTTTAAAGGTCATATTTCAAAAGCAGTTGCAGTATACATTTTAAAGGTCATATTTCAAAAGACCGAAATAGCCATAAACTTTCAAGGGCAAAACTGTTTGATCTCTGTATTGTTTTTATGAAATAATTAATAATATTTCAATACACAATTACATAATCATCTTTAAAAATATAGTAATAGGTGTATCCTACTTCAAGGAGTGCTGGGACAGTAATACCTGTTTATTCAATAAAATGCTAACTTGAAAAGTTTATTATTAGCCTAAGAAGTATTTTTCCCAGAAAGCTAGTCAAAATTGTTTTTAAAGAACAACTTTATTGAAATGCATTAAATACCATTAATTTTCTAAAAACATTGATTCACAACTAGTTAGAAATCTAACCACCAAGCAAAGTGAGGTTTATTTGCAAACACAATTACAGGAGTGTATGTGTGAACTTACAAATGGAAACAATCCTAATTTTAAAACATAGCATCCATTCATTTACTTTCCTAAAACCATGTAAATGCAAAATGGCAACACCGTCTTACCTTATACGTTAGTTCTAATGCGATTATAATAGTAGGATACATAACAGCAAAGGAACATGCTCATATAGAGAAAGGTTAAATTGTTAGTTTTGTAGTGTATGAAAAGTCAGAGATTAAAGAGTCTTCCCTTATGTGAACTTTCTTTATTAGATTAAGGGGTTCCTGACATTTCAGAAAAGTTCTGTTCAAATTAGCTTCCAGTGTTTTTCTTTAATCTGCACAGGCAAATATTACATGCTTTAAGGTTGCTCTTAGAAGGTAACAGCTTCCAATTAATTAGTTTCTGCTGACAGATAAATACAAATCATAGGGTACCAATAAAGAAGTTAATTCAGTTCCTACAAGAGAAGACTAGGATCTATATCCTCTTTTAATTATTATTTTAAAAATACTAAACATTAGACAATTATATAAAGAAGGCAAATTTCTACTTGTGATTAAAAGAGATTATATTAACACCTCAAAAGAGAGTATGTAATTTTCAATGTGTTTAATAAACACAAAGTATGAATTCAGGTACTTTCAAATTGATATCTCAAAGATTCTTTTTTTGCAATATAAATATTCATTAATTTTTCACAGAAAATATTATAAGTTGTCCTATAATTCAGTTATTATTTTGTTCAAACAATAATCAGAATATTGTGTGAAGCAAAGGAAAGAAATACGACAAGTTTTTTAGTAAAACTGCTTGAGTCAAAAATACCATTTTTACAGCCCTATTTGCTGCAATAAATTCCAAGTCATATGTTAAGAATACATTTCTTATCATCTGGAGCACCTACAGGATGTCATCGCCATATCTTCACTTTAAAAACCCAGGTCTTCTAAATGACGATTCAGTTCCAACTGAAAACATGTGATGAGTCCAGATGTTCAAACGCAATCACTCCCCAAAGGCTTACAGTTACAGGTTGATTCAAGAATGGCTATGTATAAATATACACATCAGAACCCTAATTTAAAATTAGAACACAGGCTGTGAAGTGCATAAAAATGGTAAGAGACCACAGTTGGCTGTGTAAATTCCTTGTTCAAATGAAAATGCATTCTCTGCCCCATCAATGTGGCACATCTGGTAGAGTCAATAAATTCTTACAAAAGTTTTAATATATATGTAAAAGAATAGATAATAGATATGACAATATTATGTGAATGAGAAATATGGTTTGCTTGGTAACCTTATTTTAAAGAAATTTTGAATAGCATTGGTCTGGTCTGGAAGTTTCAGGGTTCAAAGTGTTTAAAATGATTAATTCCTCTAGTAATTTACAGTGATTAAGGCATAATGAAAAAAAGTTGATTACAGGAATAATAACTTAATTGTTTTGATTCTTTAATTCAAACCCCAAACTAACAAGAACATCAGAAAGAGAACTTTTCCCTAAGGAAAGCAACACTTGCTAACTAAGGATATTTATGATGCTTTGCTGGCTAATTTATCCAGACTTATAAAACAAAAGCAAGTTGTACATGATGGAACACTGAAAACGGCAGACAGATTTATGAACCAGAGGCAACTCTCCTGGGACTCCTCCATAATTGAGTTCGTTAAAATCATGCATTTCATTGCTTCATATTTTCCTTTTCCTTTCGATCCTCCTTTTGTAAGTCACATTTCCAAGAGTCTGAACAAGGGTAAGAAAACCCATCTTTCAGCATTTTCTTACTTCAGAATTTATTATACATGTTGTAATCAGATCTCCCAAACCACTCAATAACTTTCCCTCTAGTCAAAATACTGTCACCAAGCCAAAACTGGAAGTTTGAAATAAACAGTAGAAACTCCCAGTATCAGTGAAGAATGCATGCTGTTTGTTTCCACCTGGATGGGAAAGAATGCATTCTGATTGCATGACAGTCATGTCAAAAGAATCAAAGTCATACAGATTGAAAGAGTCCCCTGATTCGGATCCATTTTAGTTCAATCTATGGGCCATGCTACTTGAATTATTGAGGGAATATCTTGCAAAGATGGGGAGAAGTATAAACACATGTACCACATGTACTGCAAAACTCCATACAAGGGTTAAAGATGTGTGACTAAGGCCGGGCATGGTGGCTCACGCCTGTAATCCCAGCACTTTGGGAGGCCGAGATGGGAGGATCACAAGGTCAGGAGATCCAGGCCATCCTGGCTAACACGGTGAAACCCCGTCTCTACTAAAAATACAAAAAATTAGCCAGGTGCGGTGGCGGGCGCCTGTAGTCCCAGCTACACGGGAGGCTGAGGCAGGAGAATGGCGTGAACCCGGGAGGCGGAGCTTGCAGTGAGCCAAGATCAAGCCAGTGCACTCCAGCCTGGGCCACAGAGCCAGACTCCATCTCAAAAAAAAAAAAAGGATGTGTGACTAAGATAACAGATACAAAATAGTCTTCCTTATTGCTACCATAATAAATATTAGAGGTAGGGGGAGAAGAAGTCAAACATATTTAACTGCTCACTCCCACTTTCAAAACGTGGGCATAGATAGGCCCTTGATCAAAGTGTAATGAGAAAAATATTGCCTGATCAAAGGGAACTTTTGTAACTAATAATTATTCTTACTGTGTCTGATGTTACTGCTACCAATACTGATTGTTTAACCATATGCTACTCTAGACACTAGATAATACATGTTATCCAATTACAAAAACTGTGTGAAATCAAAATTAGTATCCATATTTAAAAATCAGTAAATAGACTTTGTATAGATTAAACATCCTGCTCAAGGGCTCACCTGATTTATGAAAATCAGAGCCAAAATTGAAAGACAGTTCTGTGTGTCCCCCAAATGCTATAACCACTGAGATGTAATATCAACTGTTTTATTCTAGGAATCTGTGTACTACTGAGTGGAAGTTATGAATGCACGTAATACCAAGTAGAAAAACAAAAAGGAAACAATCATAAGAATATAAGACCTAAAGGTATTAAAAATTTACAACTAAGTTAATCAAGTTCAGTAATTCTTACTTCCAGCTATGCTCATTTTCTTTTCTCTTTTTCTTGTCTGTTTATTTTACAAGTTTGCAATATATATAGCCTTGTAAAAATGCTGAAACTGAACTGAGACCAATTTTCCTTATCATTCCCAGAATTTATGAAGTGGTTATTTTCAACCAAATTGTCTAAATCATGGAAATGTCAAAATATCAGTGCATGTCCTGTCATAAAAATGAAAATAGGTTCTCCTTCTTGTGGCTTAGTGCCTCTAGCCAAAAACAAAGGATCTGCTTGCTATATTTAAGTCAGCCTGGTTCACTGGCCAAAGAGTTACTGTTCCCTCAAATATAAGCAAGATTTTAAAACTGGTGCCATCTGTGCAATGTATATTGCATCATTGTGTTTATCATATTTCGTCAATTAGGGTCAAAGTAATTGAGTCAATGCCAATTATCAACTTAGATATTCCCACTTGAATTTCTTTGGAAATCAAGAATGCTGATTATTATGTTATTATTAACCGAATCACTCCAATTCATTCTATAAGGTCACTTTTAAAATTATAAATATAGAATTTACAGATATGTAAGACATTTAAAATACAATGTCCATCTGCTTGAAATTATATTTAAAACACAATATTTTATGGTGGAATCTCTAAACACTTGCCCAATTAGTTCCCTGATTTAAATCTGACAATCTATAGTCCACTCTACATAAATAATGGAGGTTAAGCCTTACAAGCCTTTATTTCTCATAAACATTCCTCAATTCTTAGTCTAGAGTTGTGTGCATGTATTCTTTTTGTTTAAATAAATATGTAGATAAACAGATATATAAACAAATATGTCCATATAGAAACTCTTAAGACTTACTGACTGACTTACTCAGGGGAAGTCCAAAGGCTGTAATAGATACCTACATTTGACAAAATTCAGGTTTGTCTACTTATAGCAAAATTTAAAATAACAAAAGGAATTATAAAAGGGCACAAAGAAGATTTGTGATTTAAAATTAATTCCTAAGTTTCTTAAATTTGCTGAAACTACATTTAAAGTGACTTTTAAGAAGAAAGGTTATATGGTTCTGCTGTTCTTGATCATTATTATCAGAATTCTTTGCTTGTAGAAGGTTTGAAGGGTTTTTAAGCTGGCTGAGTGAACAGCTACTTAAGAACTACATTTTGCTTAACTAAACTAGATGGAGCACTGTTACCTTCTAGTACTTGGTGCTGATTTTAACAAGGTGACAGCATCCAAAGTTCTCAGCTGTCACTGTGTTAAGAAACAAGAACCACTTAGTTACCTTTGGATTTCCTGCACTATTACTTTGGTTTTAAGGCAATCATGGAGATAAGCAGTTGGAGTTGAAGGTCACACCTGGATTTATCAAATATTCAGATCAATTATAGAAGAATGACGTTTGGCTAAGATTTATGAATGTACATGGATCAACTGAGTGATGGCTTAAAATGTGGTTGAAAAATCAATTATAGAGCAATAAAATAAAGCAGCTTCGGAATATAACTTAAAATACCAACAAATATCCATGATTCCATACTGATAAAAATACATGCTTGAAAAAGTAAATGGGAGAATAGATGAATCTCCCATGCAAAAAAAATCCAGACAATTCATGCAAATACACTGCCCTAATGAAGATAGGGCATAATTCTCCACTCCTTCAGTACTGGATGCTTCTACTGACTTCTTTCCATAGACTTCACTATTAAAAGGGGGCAGGGGGAAGGGGGGTTTTATAGCAGCAAAATCTGACAGATGTTACCTCAGTCAGATGATGACAACATCAAAAGTGTAACCAATAAAAATGAATCTCGACTCAAAGAGAAAGAGAAACTTTATTCAAAAAGACTGTCATAACAGGGAGGTAGCTCTGATCTCAGAAATCTGCAAGTGTCTCAAAATTTAACAGTAAAAGGCTCTTCTTTAGTACAGTAAGAAGGGATAAGCAGTATATAAGAGGAAGTTGTATGCTATGAGCTGAATTGTGCCACCATATTCATATCTTAAAATCCTCATCCCCGGGACAGTAGTTTCCCTATAAATGTATAGGGGATACATTCGAAGCCCCACAGTAGATACTTTAAGTAGATACCAGATAGTACAAACCCTATATACATTGTGCATTTTCTACTCATACATAAACTGTGATCAAGTTTAGTTTATAAATTAGGCACAGTAAGAGATTTAGCAACAATAATAATAAAGTAGAACAATTATAACATTGTATTGTAACAAAAGTTATGTGAATGTGGTCACTCTCTCTCAAAATATGTTATTGTGAGCCAGGCATGGTGGCTCACACCTGTAATCCCAGCACTTTGGGAGGCCAAGGTGGGCAGATCACCTGAGGTCAGGAGTTCAAGACCAGCCTGGCCAACATGGTAAAACTGCATCTCTCCTAAAAATATATAAATTAGTCGGGCACGGTGGCAGGCACCTGTAATCCCGGCTACTGGGGAGGCTGAGGCAGGAGAATGGCTCGAGCCCAGGAGATGGAGGTTGCAGTGAGCCGAGATCCTGTCACTGTACTACAACCTGGCCAACAGAGCAAGACTCTGTCTCAGAAAACAACAACATATGTTATTGTGCTATACCCACTTATTTTTGGACCAAAATTATGTTGGTAACTAGAGTCCCATAAACTGAAATTGTGGATTAGGTGGGACTACAGTACCTGAGAATGTGACTGTATTGGGAGATAAGGCCTTTAAAGAGGTAATTAGGTTAAATGAATTCATAGGGCTGAGTCCTCATCCAACTTGACTGGCATTCTTGTGAGAAGAGAAAATGTGGATGCAGAGAGACACCACGGATGCACGCACGCAAAGAGAAGACACAGTGAGGCCAGCAAAAAGACAACCATCTACAAGCCAAGGAGAGAGACCTGAGAAGAAACCAAACCTACCTACACCTTGATCTTGGACTTCTCTCCGCCAGTACTAGGAGAAGATAAACTTTGGTGGTTAAGTCACCCAGTCTGGTGTTTTATTACGACAACCCTAGCAAACTAATACATTGGTCAAACAGGGGAGAAGAGTGACCAGCATGGTAAGACAGGAAATGCCTCTTGCTGTAGTAAGTTGATTCTCAGGATAAACTGATAAGGGAGGCATGTTCCGCAATTTAGTGTTTTCCGAGGCTTGGAAGAAACAAAGTTTATGGGTCTGTGGAGAGGAGAGAAGCCCTACTAAGGTCTAGCCAAGACAAAGCAAAGGATAAGAAATGGGCAATTACGAACACTTGGTCAAGCGATTAGTCATGTGAAGAGTATGTACTCTTGACACAATTGATCAGCATGGCACATTACCTGTGTGGTCCTCCTCCCCACAACCTATAACTTCTGTCTAATTGTGAAAAAAAAAAAATAAGGCCGAGCACAGTGACTCACGCCTGTAATCCCAGCACTTTGGGAGGCCGAGGCGGGGGGATCACGAGGTCAGGAGATCGGACCATCCTGGCTAACACGGTGAAACCTTGTGTCTACTAAAAATACAAAAAAATTAGCCAGGTGTGATGGCGGGCACCTGTAGTCCCAGCTACTTGGGAGGCTGAGGCAGGAGAATTGCTTGAATCCTGGAGGCGAAGCTTGCAGTGAGCTGAGATCGCGCCACTGCACTCCATCCTGGGTGACAAAGTGAAAAAAAAAAAAATCAGACAAGTCTCAGTTGAGGATACTCTACAAAACATCTGATTAGCAGCCCTTAATATGGTCAGGGTCATCAAAATCAAGAAAAGTCTGAGAAACTGTCATAGTCAACAGAAGCCTAAGGAGAGATGGTTTACTAAATGAGATGTGGTATCCTGGGCAGTGTTGTAGAGTAGATCAAGGCCATTAGGTTAAAACTAAGGAATTCTGATGGATATTAGCCAATGGTAATGTACTGGTATTAGTCACAATTGATATTGCAACAAATGAACCATAGTAATGTAAGATATTAGAAATAGATGGAATTGGGTGTGGGGTATAGGGTAACTCTGTACTAGGTTCACAATGTTACTGTAAATCTAAGTTTGTTCTAAAATTAAAAGTTGACTTTAAAATTCATAACAATAAATAAACAGTTACTGATTTGTAACAATAGACTATTTCAAATAAGATAGCACAAAGCCATCATTAAAAAGTTCAAATCAGCCTTGAAATACCACTGTGTGTAATTATAAAACGTGATTTAATTGCCACTTTAGAGAATTATGACTTTGGTATAAGGTAAAGTATATCTGCATTTTGAATTATATGAAATTAATGCCAAATTCTATGAAAGTAATATTTATTTGGTTTATGCAAAGTGTCAATTAATGTGTAGAGATTACAATGCTAAATTGTGTGCATTTTCTTCTAGATCATTTCTTTCTCCCAAGTCTCCAAACTTAACTTCATTTTGCCTGAATGGGATCACTAACATCCAGGCCCTTCACAGATTGTTAGTAACTATGGTTTTTGGGGACTTTTTATAAGAGTCCCTTGATGACCTCAATGCTAAATCTCTCTCCATATTCACCTTACCAATTGGCTTATCTGTTACTGTAATTTAGAAAATAAATCTGTATTCTTCCTCTTCCTCTACCTATAACACTAAATGCAATCCATCTGATAAGTATCTTACCTTTTCCCTACACAAAATTCCAGTACAAACAAGTACAAAGTCTATTCCATGTAACTGCTTTTTTGTTTGTTTGTTTGTATTTCACTCAGGAAAAATGAAAGTTACTTTTTTTTCTGCCTCTGGTAGTGTTCCCTACATGTGCAAAGAAATGGATGCTGACTTTTTTTTCTAAGTGCCAGGAAGCAGTTTCTCATTGCCATGTTGCCATTGATCAAAATACTTATATGAACCATTGTCAAGTCAGGAGATCTCCCACTTAAGAAATCACCCTGCAAGGATACTGTAGAAAGAGCTTTTGTGCCTATGGACTTGAAATTTTTATTACAGTCTTCACTCACTGGGCATTCGTATTTAATTCTGTCTTGCTTTGAATTAAAAAATAAATTCTGCTTTCTTACGGATAATCAAAAAGAAGCAGTAAAAAGAAGGCTGAGTAGGCAAAAGATAGTCCTTTGATTTTATTTGCTATTTATCATAGTTGATGCTTGATTCACCATTAAAATCATCATTGAAATCTGATTGATTTAAAAAAAAAAAGTCTCCCGAGAATAACAATGTTACTCTTCAGTAGACTTTGTTTATTGTTGGGTTTCTGCTGGCAAGTTTGAATCATTACAGTTAAAGAATTATATTTTTATTAGGGTCAATAATTAACCTTTTGGAAAATGAATATTTTAGTAGCTTGAAAATATGATCTGTATGTATGTATTACATTTACAGTTTAATTAGGAAACTAATGAGATGTAATTGACAATCTGATTGGTGAGAAACTGGCGCAATAAATTTCTGTTAGAAGACTTGAGTTTTTTTTCTTCCAGCTTTGTATTCATCTAACCTCAAAGTACAGGAATTATTATATCGAACACCTGCCATCCTGGCCTTTGGAAACTATACTCTTGTAAAAATACCAAACTAATTATAGCTCATATAAGGGAGAGGTGGCAGAATCGACTATTTGAGAGTTTACCTTAGAAGAGTAAACTATGGACAGATTGTGTGACTACTAATTAGATGAGAGAAACTAATTAATAGAAAGTAAAGCTTGATTGATGCGTAGAGTAATATTGTTTATTTAGCTGGGTTCACATTTTTATAAGTGCGTGTAGGGATATATAATATATAGATGTATATTTGTAATGTATTATGCAGTATAGATGGTGTGTGGAAGAGACACATTTTCAGTGTCGTTAGTTTGCTTGGAAAATCAGAACTATTTGCCAACTTTCTAGGCAATTTACAAGTCTAGGCAATTTACAAACTTGTTGATGTAATTATTCTCTGACACATATTATTTCTTTTGGTACCAGTGTACTTCTTATGATTTATAGTGAATTCATATTTAAGGCATTTTCCACACTTACCTTCCAACTGTCTGAGTCTCGTTCCCACGAGCATCATAAATTCTAATGATAATCCTATCAAATGCAGAGCTTGAGATGACAGAGTGAATCACAACTTCCTTGGGTTGTTATAAATAAAACCAACATCCAATTGTTAGATTTCATTTTAATATTATTCAGCCAAGTTCCATTATTTATTTAAAAAAATTATATTTTAAATCTTGCAAATATGTGGCTTTAAGGTGAATTTTTCATTTTCCTGCTGAAAGCCAGCAATCTTCTTTAGACAGCAAAGCCTGAATCAGAAATAGGAGTAAATACATGAGTATTTACTTACTAATGCAATAAGTAATGAAAAAAAGAGTAATAAACACAGCTATGATGTACCAGACATTGGGTTAAATGGTTTGACATATTATTGTTTTCCATCCTCTTAATAATTCTGTGAGTTATTCTTGTCACCGCTTTAATAATTAAGGTTAGAGGCCAAGACGTTTAATAATTTGCCCAAAGATACAGATATAATGAGTGCTGACATTGGATTTGAACCTAGGTTAGCCTGACTCCAAAGTCATACCTTTTATTACTTTTCTGGGCTAAAAATTAATTCCCTGTGAATCAATAATACTTTCCATGTAAAAGAAGGGAAACTAATGAAAAGGATGTGGAAATTAATTTGAAGTTAAATTAAGCTCATCATTAATAAAAATGTTGATTCATAGTTTCTGCAATAGATAACCCAATACTGTGATTATTCTAATAAATTTTTTCCCAAAATGAAACAGTGGTATATTTCTCCTCTTAAAGTTGAGATGGAAAATTTAAATATCATGTATTAGAAAAAAAGCAGTGGTCAATTTTTTTGATTAGACACTATATATGTGTGTGTGTGTATTTTTATATAATATATATAAATTATTACATCTCTACTGATGGGATTTTTGTAAACAATTTTGCAACAGTTCTTAAAACAGTTGTCCACTGACAAAATACATATCATGTATTAGAAAAAAAGCAGTGGTCAATTTTTTTGATTAGACACTATATATGTGTGTGTGTGTATTTTTATATAATATATATACACACAT
>NW_012115932.1:8200987-8273258 GCF_000951035.1 Colobus angolensis palliatus
ACTAGCTATTCAGGATGAGGCAGGCAAATTAGAAGAGGAAGTAGCAGAGAAGTTCAATTAAAGGAAGGCTGAACCAACTGAAGATCAATCTACAGTGAAGACTAAGAGCTCTGAGTAGGTAATGTAAATCAATATAAAGTATGATTGGACTGTGAAAGGTGTGACTTTTCAAGCTACTTTTTAGGAAACCATCTATTGTATAAATTAACATCCATGAATTTCTTTCTAAGAATTTTGCAGGTGGCATGTTCTGAACTTCTCTGTACATCTTGCCCATTTAAATCCCACATGTCCCAAACATCATGTTGCATAAACTTTTATAACAAGTTTTCGGGTCCAATGAACATGTGAGCACCTGTTATGTGCAAAGTAAAATCCTTTGCACAATGTAATAGTGGACAATCATTTAGCACAGTGACTATTAGCCCATGGTCAGTTACATTCGTGCATCACCCAGTGTTGAGTAAATTATTGGAAATCTGTAAACGGATCATGTCACTACACAGGTGAGTGGTAAAATAACCCAAATACCAGATGTTATAGAGTCCCTTCCCTACCTAGTCTTTGTGGATGCATGAGCTTAAGTTGTATCTCAGCTGTAGTTTGAAAGATGATAGTGCTAAAGCACCCTTTATCTCTAACCTTTGCCTGGTTCTCCAACAGAAATTCATTTCAGACCTAACAGCCGTTATTTAAGAAAAGAATCTCTCAAAAAAACTTTCAGAAAATAGGCTTGGAGTTCTGGGTTTGACTCACTGTTTAACAATAGGCAGGATTCAGTTTCTTTCTTTTTAATATAGGATTAATAATTGGACTTACCTTATAATTTAAAGTGAGAATTGAATGGGAGTATGTGAAATGTTTGCAGCACTCAGTGCCTTGAATATAAATGTCTACAAAACTTATTAGGCTGTCTTTGAATAGTGTGACTGGTTTTTAGTGTTTAATTGAACAGACTGATTAATTGATTAGGTCAATGATTCACAAAGAAATAAAATAATCTGACCCCTTAACATATAAGAAACACACACACTCATCTTATTTTGAATGTGAAATCTTAAAGATACTAAATGAATTCAAATCCATGAGACCTCAATATTTGACAAACCTTAGAAAACTGAGATCAGCTTCTTTTTCAAAGAATATGAAATATGAAAATAAATCATGTTTCCATCTTGAGTAGTACTGTAGAAGGCATTTGTCATTGTTATTTAATATGATTCTTGGAAAATTATACAATATCCATAGTTTTCTTTTGGCGATAGTTAAGGCATTGAGTGAAAAAGTAGAGATACACGAACATAACATATCTATTCCAAATATCAGGATCCTAAAACCATGAGAACACTAAGTATCTTTTAATAGATATGAAAAGCACATTTTCCTTCCATTTAAAGTCTCTTCACATACACTATGATTTTTATATCTCCAGAAGAAGTGTATATGTTTCCATGTTGTCATGCCATTAAAAAGCTGAAAACCATAAAAGAATGGGAGTTAGATACACTCCTCTCTAGTAAGGCATCTTTATCAGGGGCAGGCTATTGTTCTGGGTTCTGTCTTTGGATGGACCAATGGTCCATATGCTGTTTTAAATTGTATGGATATTTGATGGATTTGTATACATGTGCATTTTGTACTTTTCAGCTTTTACCATGTTTTGAGAGAGTATAACTTTAGCACTTAAGCATAACTGTTGTAAAGAATCTTCCCACAATGTAAGTATTGAAAGTAATGGCAAAAACTACAATTACGTTTGCACCAACCTAAGAATTGAGATTGTTTGCCAAAATTATTTCTCCTTTGATTTCATTTCTTCAGATCCATAATATCCTTCTGCAATCCCTTTCAAATTCAAAACTTATGGATCATTTCACTGTAAGTAATTCACAAATATCTTTCAAGTTTTCTCTCAAGCATCATCAAGGAGCTAAGCATTACTAACTAGAGCAGACCCAATTGTTCAAAAACTCAATAGCTCCTCTTGTTTTTCAAACATACATTCTTCATTGTTATTAATGGAAAAACTAAGTGATTCATGGTAGTGTTTCTCAAACACTTCTTAAAAGAATTAGTCTTTCTTTAGTTGTGATGATTATTAATTTGTCCCATAATAAAATAGGATGATGGTGTAAAGGTGAAGTTTTATTAACAACACTGGAATTGCTTGAACTACATTCATTATGTTGAAGGCCAAATTAAAACAAATTTACTTTTTCAGCTGGATGACTTTTTAAACGAAAGAAATACATGTTTGTTACACATTTTTCTAAACAATTCAAGCAATACAGGGATTAAATATGGGTTAGAGCAGACAGAATGGGTTACTTGAATGAAATTGGGACTAGTTCAAATACTAGTCTGGATGTGCTGTATTAGTTAGCGCTTGCTCTTGCTAGTCACCCAAAAGTTAGTGTCCTTTTTTTCTCCTCACAATTGTATACATTGGTTGGTTGTTTCTGTGGATCTGCTTGTCATGGCTGAGAAACTTGTGCTTGCTCATTTATCGGTGGTCACTTGATCGATCAGTCAGAAGCTGACTGGTCTCGGATAATGTCAGCTGGGATGACTCAGTTCTGCCCCACACAGTTTCCCATCCTCTAGCAGGCTGACACAGACATGATCTCGTGGCAATAGCAGGTATCCCAAAGAAATATAAATATGCAAGAGCTTTGTGAAACCACTGCTGGCATGGGTTCTTTTTATGGCCCAATTGACTGGAGCAATTTACATGGTCAAACTGGCTTCAGTGTGGAGAGGTCATTAATTGAAGTCATCAATGCAATTAAATTATACCAATCAAGTTAATGCTGTTGTAGCCACATAAGCATTAGCAACAATATCAGAGAATTGACCCACACTACAGATATTTATCTCTCTGCTATCATAGTCACTCGTGGATACCTGATGAAGGCTGCATCTCAATTCAAGACAATACAGGCCGGGCGCGGTGGCTCAAGCCTGTAATCCCAGCACTTTGGGAGGCCGAGACGGGCAGATCACGAGGTCAGGAGATCGAGACCATCCTGGCTAACATGGTGAAACCCCGTCTCTACTAAAAATACAGAAAACTAGCCGGGCGAGGTGGCGGGCGCCTGTAGTCCCAGCTACTCGGGAGGCTGAGGCAGGAGAATGGCGTGAACCCGGGAGGCGGAGCTTGCAGTGAGCTGAGATCCGGCCACTGCACTCCAGCCTGGGCGGCAGAGCCAGACTCCGTCTCAAAAAAAAAAAGACAATACAAATAATTTTTTTTTTAATGATTGGAAACAAATTTCTCTGGTTAAATGGATTATGGTTTTATATATGATGTATATATTTCATTGAACACTATGTAGCCATAAAAAGTAATTAGGAAGCAGTGTGCTGACATCCAAATATATGTTAGATATATTTTTTAGGAAGATGCATAAAAGGATGAATATGTTAGTACTGGCATAAGAACGAAGAGGAAAAAGAATATACAGACACACATGCATAGTATAGAGTCTCTAGAAATCTTAAGAGAAAAAAGGAAAAATATTGATATGGGTATAACCTGCAAGAAAGCTATTAGAAAAGGAAGTCTTTTCAGAGAATATCTTTTTATGCTTTTTGAAGTTTGAACCAAATAGTATTATTGATAAATAAATAAGTAAACAAATACATTATTAAATTATTAAAACAAAAATAATCATAAAAAATAAAAGCAAAAAGGCATGGAATATTACCAGGTATCTGTACTCTCTTACTGGTCTACCTCTTGCTGGTTGTGATAACTCAGTCAATTTTAATAAACTACCTGCGCTAGGGTTTTTCTTTCCAGAAGTTAAGGATAGCAGTACCTCGCCCACATAATTGGTGTGCAATTTAAATGGGAAAATCCATATAACGCACTTAACTGGTGTTTGACACATAGTAACTGCTTAATAAGATTTCAGTATTTCTTTTCTGTCAGCACGATTCATTTCATTATTTAATCATAGGAAACGTACTGCAAAGGAACTAAGATACAAGTCAAACTGGATTTCCACTGGAAATGTTTTGCTAGGTCATTTTGTCTTTCTCTTTTTTATTAATGCCTTACTTTTAATGTAATCTTTGCTTTCTTTCTAGCCTCTTCCCATTTTTACATGACTGAAACGTCAAAATCAACAGTTAAAATTAGGAATTACAGTAACCATGTTAATATTATGCTAGAAGTCTCAGTTGTTCCTTTCATACGTTAGTTGCGTGAAACAAATGAAATTACATCATTAATGAGACACTTCTGGTAGAAAATCAGTAAGATGATGTGTAAGTTCTCCAGTGAAGAGAATTTTTTATTTTTATTTTTATTTGTTTGTCTGTTTGTTTTTGGCCTCGGTAGTGTCAGATGTTGCAAATGCTAGATAATAATATGATCTCCTTTACTGAAGAGATGTTCTTAAGTTTTTATATAAGCAGACACGTCGAGTTTTTATCTTAAAGCCTGTGCTTTGGGGATCTTGTTTAATTAATCTGGAGAAGGTTTTGTTTTTTGTGGTTGTTGTTTTGTTTTAAATAATAAAAATACCTTTTCTGTCCACTCAATTGAACATAGATTTAATACTATTAACATCAAGAAATTAATGTAGTATCAGTGTGATATCTAAGAAAATACTTATATTTTTAGAGATACCAAATTTAAATACCAATTTACTTTTAGCTTTTCAAAGTTTTATTGGGGAAAGGGAAAAAATTCCATGGCTAGGATTTGCTTAAATTAATACTATTTCAACTCAACTACAAACAAAACAAAAAAGTCAGAAAAATAAGTGTCTCCATTCATTGGGCTGCTCTAAAGATACTATTATAAACTAGGTAGCTTATAAACAACAGAAATTTATTTCTCACAGTTCTGAAATCCAGAAAGTTCAAGATCAAGGCTCCAGTGGATTTGGTATCTGTTGAGGGTCGGTTTACTGGTTCCTAAGTGGTGTTTTTTTTTAAATATAGAAGAATTCTATACTCAGATTATTTCACAAGTATCATCCTCCTTTGACCTTCGAAAAGCTCAACTTTGAAATTTTACTCAGCGTTTTAGGGATGTGATTTGTATAAGAAAGCCATCTTTAGAGCACTTGTCATATAAGCCCACTGAAAGGAAAAGCTTGGTTCTACATTTGCCAGTTGGCAGAAGAGTGTACATTTATTTACTTCATGTTCAAATAAAATAGTAAAAAAAAAAGGAAAAAAAAAAAACACTCAAGCTAAATTCTAGCTTTATTGAATTTATTTCAGTTTTTTCAAAAATGCCTTTTCTTTGGTCTCTGTGCCTTTATGCACCTTGTACTCTCTGCCAGAATATGCTGGATTTGGCTGAGTCGTATCATAGCTTCTTCACACATCCTTCAGCAGGACTTCTCTAACTACACTTTCTATACCCCAAACGCAAATGTCTTATATATTTGTTCAGTAATGGCACCTATATTTTATTATTAGCACTCATGAAATCACCAGCACTTCTTCTGCTTAACAAATATTTGTCGAATGGATGAATAAGTGAGTTAATGTAGAAGTGAATACTTGCCTCTAATGTCTGAGAAACCCAAGGGGCAAGGCTGTATCTCTTTGTATTCCAATGTTCAATGCTTTCAAGAATACAGAATCATTTAAAAAATATTAGAGATCAAATCTTGACTTCTAAAACATAACTACACTCATATAAAGTCTGAACTAATCAATGAAGCAGCCACATCATAACGGAGTGCTATGGTTATGGTTAGAGCCATATGCATAGTCTCTAGAATAATCTTAAGAGAAAAAAGGAAAAATATTGATACAGATATCACTTGCAAGAAAGCTATTAGAAAAGAAAGTCTTTTCAGAGAATATCTTTTTATGCTTTTTGAAGTTTGAACCACATAGTATTATTATTGGTAAGTAAATAAATAAATACTTATGGCTATGGCTAAGAAACCGATGCTTTAGTTTTGTGCTTGAGCCTGAGTTCTCAAGCTTTCAGAAGACTCAAGAGAGTCTTCCACATACAGATCTGCTATACTCACTCATACGTCCTGGCTTCCAACTTTTTTTTTGTTTTTCATGTTGAACTTCCATATCCTACAAAGAACATCTCTGGGTCAGACAGAACTAATTATTCTGGTTCTTCCTTTTTAGAGTAAACAATGATAAACAGGCAAATATGGAGGTAATTATCCAATACTTGCAGCTGAAGGCATTTCAAGTACGCTATTATTTATCTTGTTAAGAGGAAAATGAACGTGGATATAAACAAGGAAAAGAGTTTTATACTTACTCTTTAAAAAACGAAGAGAATGCCATGCGGAGCATAAACTAAAAAACTTCAATAAATAACCAACAGTGCATATCTGTCAGGGGAGAATTCATTGCTTATTAATCACCAACTGGGTTTTATAATGGTGTATTACTTGTTTCAAAGTCCCATTCTTCCAACACCCAAGTTAGCAGTGTTTATTCCTAATTAAATTGGATTTCTTCCAATATGCCTCAGAATAGTCACCAAGATTTATCCTTTTTATTTTTTCCATGTGGCAAGAGTAATATAAATAGCAGGTGTAAAGATTTTCCTTCAACCATCCTTAAAATTTTAACTGAAGGGTTCCTCCCTGTATTAATGTATTCCAGCCAGTTGACAAGATAATGCTCCTCTGATGTTGTAGATCTAGTCTAACCTTTTGTCTTTGTCAGGGAAAGAAAGATTTTTCTTGGAGATAGCTGAGTGCAAAAGAATGCAGTTTGTCACTTTAATAGTAGGTCAGGGAGCTGTGGCATGGTATGTGCTATATTTTAACACAGGCACATGCCATTAAAAATGAAGTGGCTCCTTTATAAAGTAATAAGAACACTAAATTGGTGTTCCTAAATGTGAATGAAGAAACCAAATGAAAGTTTTAATTCAAACAAAAAGTCCCAACTTGCAATGTTGTTAGGTTTTTGACAGTAGTTTGTTTGATTGGTTATTTTTCATTAGTCACTGGAAAAATTAAAACTTTCCTGGAATTTCATGTCATCAGTGGTAGAATCAGCTGTCATTTGTCCTTAAGAATGCTTGGCTTGTTCCTCTGATTAGTAATAACCCTTGATATTCTACTCTTATTTCTTATTTTAATAGGAAATTACCTAGTTATAATTTCAGTTACAAGTTCAAGAAAATCACTTTTATTTTCATTTTTTTATGTCTCCGGGAAAACAGGAAATAACTGCCCCTTAAAACTGAATGAGAATTAGTAGGAAAACTATCTATTCTTTAAAAAAATTAATTTTGCCAAAGAACAAATACTAAAAGTTTATTAATTTTGCAGAACTATATTTCTCCTCAATTCTGATTCCCCTTAACCTAACTTCAAAATAATCTTTCTTAAAAAACTGTTGGGTACCATGCTTAGTACCTGGATGATGAAATAATCTGTACACCAAAGCCTGAGTAACAAGTTTACCTATACAGCAAGCCTGCACATTCACCCCTAAACCTGAAATAAAAGTTGAAATATTTAAAAAGAAAAACAAAAGTTAGACAAAAATTGAAACTATTTAAATTATTATAAATATAGCATCTTAATATCTCTAATTATAAAAAAAAATATTCTTCCATTTGTCCTCTTTACCTTTAAGTTCTATGCAAGTAAACTGCTGTGTTTCATAAATGTAATGTTATTTGAATGGAGTTATCAGAATTTTAAAGTATTTTTCTTAAGTTGTTTATCTAAGAGTACGTTGAAATTGTATCTTTAAACTAGTGTATCATTTACTTTTACAGCAATTAGTCATTTTACAACTGCCATTGAAATAAGTCACGACCTATTTTTAACAAGCAGGAAAATCACCTGATGTGGCATCTATCTTTTATTCTAGAAAATGTCTACATAATTGTTGGCAATATAAATAATATCAATTACTAATAGTTACTCTCTATAGTATATCTAGGTAGGTAATAACACAAAGAATTCTAGTAATTCTAGCTTTGCTTTGTACTTGATTTTAAAATGATTATTATTTTACTGTAACTTATTTCAGTGGTTAGACTCTCCAACTCCCTTTTCTTTTAATTTGATTGTCATAGATGCTAAAACTTAGAACTAAAAAAAAGATTTTATCATATAAGAAAAAATTTAAAATTTCGTTATTCTTTAAATGATGTAATCATGTAAGAATATTTATAAACTGTTTTTTCCAATGAAAGTATTTTTGCCCCAGTTAAATGTTTAAATGTTGTTATTAAAAATAAACCACCATCACTGAATCATGTGAAATAACATTTATGAAAACATGATCTAAAGTCAGATTTCTATCATATAATCAGCTTTGGAGCATAACATATCTTGTCATGTTTTCAGTTCTAAAATATAAATGTTAGGAATCTCTTTCTAATCACCAAGTTCCTGCTAACCTGGAATGGAAGAACTGCTCTGTTCATTTGAGTGTTCTCTTTAAAACAAAATTATTCTTCTAACTATTAAAATATTATAAAATATAAAATATGCCACATTGACTTTCATCTTTCTTTGATACTTTAAATTATAATTTTAGGCTTATGTTCCTGAATATTTTTACTCTAAAATTGCTGCTAAGCTTTCCAGTTGTTGATATCCTAGATAAATAAAATATTGCTCATGTGAATAATAATTCCATGGTTATTATAGATATCAAAAGTTGATAAAGTAATACAGTTTTAGGAAACGGTAGAAACTTTATGAGTCATCTAGGCAACTACTAATGTTAAAATGAGCCACTTTAAAATATCTTCACTGGTCTGCCAGCCAAAATGCCCCAATACCTCAAGTGATAGGGCTCTATGTCCTAAGTCAGCCCAGTATATCATTGCAGCTCAGGTTACTAGAAGTTTCTTTCTAATAATAGGCAAATGTCTTTCTCCTTGTGGTTTCCACATAGTCATCCTTCCATATTCTCTTTTTACAGACCACTGCCTGCCTAATCCTTCATGTTTCAGGACTTCCTTCATGCCATCTCAGTCATTGTCCCCACCACTGTGGCAGGGATGTGTGAGCTTCACCATTCTCCAGAAGGAGATATAGAAAAGCAGATGTGGTAAATTAATGGATTAAACCACACGGATGTGATTATACTCATCAGTTTAATTTCAAATCAAATCTTCTTTTCAAGACACTTGTGTGTTTCCTTTTTCTTATTTGAATAGTCCTGAGAAGTTCCCCCAAATTTCTAGATGTAGGACTCAATGGGTTTTATGACATGATTTGGGTTTCCTTACCACCTTGGGCAAATTCCTCTAAGAATTTCTTTTGATCCTTTGCTCAAATTTTATCCTCTTCTTTCTTCCTTCCCTCCTTTTATACATCACTCCAACCTGCCTATCAGTATTAGTGGGGCACCAAATGTTTGCTCGGTACAGGGCATAACATAATGTATAACACTGACATGGCCCGTGCCTTCATGGAGCTTACAGTCTAGTGAAGAAGGTAGACATTTCTAAAAAATTAATTGTTATAAAGACAATGAAGCAAACAAACCATGCACTAGGAAAAATAGGGATTGTTTACCCATTTGGATGAAGGAGATGTTAGGGAAGGCTTTCTTGAGTAAATGACATTTCTTCACCCTTCAGCTTCAGTTTAAAATTTCAATGTCAGGGAATCCCTTCCTTAACATCTCACTTAAAAAGTCTCTTATAGGGTACTTTTTCCTAGCACTCCTTCCCGTTGTCCTTATTTTCACATTTATCCATGCCCCACCTGAGTTAGATTAGGTTTAATGTACTGCTTACATTTATGGCAATCTCATCTCTGTGTCATAGCTCTGACAAAAATAAAGTGAAGGTCAATGTTTGCATTTGCTTCCACCACACAGTGAAAATTTCATGAAGGAGGTCATCTTCTTCTCCTTCATAAATGCACATTTAAATGCAGCATATAGTATGTGTTCAATAAATGCTTTCCTGAACTGAAATAATACACTTAAAATAAGATCTTTCAAATTTCTCTAAACAAACCATTTTTCATCTCTCATTTGCCATCTTTTCTTTGATTTTCTCTGTCAATACTTACCATTGGCTATAAGCCAGGTAGGGTAGTTGGCGCCAATAAGATAACTGTAGTTCCTACCACCATTAGACTTACTTATTCTGAGTCGAATATGCATATTCGATTCCTATTAGAACTCTATGAGCTAACAGCATTTGAGGATACAATCCCATTTTCATCATATTATTGTATAACAACTGCTCAAAATACATTGATCAATGTTTGATAGTTCCTGATTGTATTAGCTCATTCTCCTGCTGCTAATAAAGACGTAACAGAGACTGGGTAATTTATAAAGAAAAAAGGTTTAATTGAATCTCAGATCCACGTGGCTGGGGAGGCCTCAGGAATCTTACAGTCATGGTAGAAGGCACCTCTTCACAGGGCGGCAGGAAGAGAATGAGTGCCGAGCAAAGGGGGAAACCCCTTATGAAACCATCACATCTCATGAGAACTCACTCACTATCATGAGAACAGCAGCATGCGGATAACCACCTCCATGATTCACTTACCTCCCACTGGCTCCCTCCCATGACATGCGGAGATTATGAGAACTACAATTCAAGATGAGATTTGGGTCGGAACACAGACAAACCATTTTACTAATTTTGTCCTGGATTTCCTATTGGAACCTTCAATATAGAGCATGCATATAAATAGAGGAAAAAGCAGTAAGAGAAAGCAGAAAGAGTACATTTGAGGGTTTTGAGAAAAATATATAGTGCATGCGTGCGCGCACGCATGCGCGCGCGCACACACACACACGGCTTTGGTCTCATTAAGTATTCCCTACCCCCAATGCATGTGCTAAACATAACTTTGGAAAATGAATCAGGGATATTTCTAATGTGGGGTTTTAATCAATAGCCAGTGTATTAATGAAGTGTCATGGTAGTCATTAGTAACATCAATCTCTCTGGCCTTGCTAAGCTCGGTATCCAAGTTCTGTATTTTGGTTTTATACATCAAGTAATTGTTCCATACTTTGTACATTCTGTGCAACAAACTGTTTCTTCCTTCTCAAATCCCACTTTTAAAAGAAGTGACACATGGGTCACCATTAAATATTTGAAACAACTGATGCAGTAAGTGTTAAGTCATTTTTTTTCTTCTTTATAGCTCAGTACTAGGGAGATATTAAAACTAGAGTGATAAGAGTAGTAGGTGGTCTGCAAGAGCAAATGTGTCTCCATGGAAGTATTTCATGAAAAGTGAAAATGTGATCTTTCATAGAGATCGTAGAGTTTCCATTCCATGCAAACCACATATTCCTTTATTCACGCAGAACAGGTTCTTCTAGCAAATAATCATGTTTAATGGAAAAGCTAAATTATAACCCTCTAAATTTCTAAATATGTATTAGGAAACACAAGATTTAAGTGAATTAACTGCATTCCCTAAGAGCAGAAAAATTAAATTTTCTAACAGAAGGGTAATGTTTTTTGTTTATTTGTTTTGCTTTGTCTTTATTTTTTTTCTTGGTATATTTGAGAATGTTTCTCAAATGATCAGCTAAGTAAAAATGTCCAGGGAGGTTTCATGTGATAAATTGGTGAAAATTCCTTACTGCTGAAGAGAGTTAATGAAAGATTTTCTAAGCAAGACACTACGGTAGAATCTAATATGTATAAATTAAATCTTCTACTTCGAAACATACTAATAAAAGCAATGAATTAAACATCAGGACCAAGAGATTTGGGCTTATTAATATAGTGTAACTCTATTTAGTAAACCCTAATTTGCTGAACACTGATGTTACCAGTAAAATTAATAAATAGGAAAAAGTGTATCCAGCAATATCCAGATGTATCATATATTAAACTTTAAAATTTAATGAAGATATCATATAATATTAAAAGTTCAAGTGAAAGAAACTTGATAATTTTGAACAAGTGTCATGGCATGATAGCTATATGAACCATAGGAAAGCATATTACCAATGTTAAATTGCCAATCATGTTTTGCAGATTTTAATCAGCAAGGATGAGTTCTCAGAAAGAAAAATATCTCATTTGTCTCTCAAAATTTCCAAGTCATCTAGGGGTACACCAGGTACTGGTATTGAACACCAACAATGTAATGAACATTTTCACAATATATTGAAGATGTGAGAGTAATGAAAACGTTTCTTTTTCTTTCTTTTTTTTTCTTTTCAGTCATTATAGTAACTTTTCTTACACTGGAGTTTTAATGACATACGCAATGGAGTTTTGAAAGTCAGGCATTGTTCTAGGTTCTGGGGATACAAAGGTGACTGAGACAGTCACGGTTCCAGCCATTATGAAACAGGTACTTTAAAAGGAAAAATAACAATAAAAAAATACATAAAATCATAAGACAAAAAGTAATTAAAAATGGTTTGATGAAATAGAAAATATGCATGGTGGAAGAGGACCTAGAACAGGTCACTTTTCTGTGACCTATTGGTCTGTACCAACGTAGGAATAAAAAATGCAAACTTTTCTTTATAATAGATTTGTTTACTCCTATTTAGGACTTAAGACCAATTGGGAGGCATTTCCATATTTCTCCAAATACAGTATTGATTCATCTAGACATCATGTTCACACATTATAAAACATTCCAAAAGACTAATTTTGGGGAAAACCTAAACCCAGAATAAATGTCCTTGTAGAAATCAATGCCGACGTTTTGTTTTCCAGAATGACTCCATTGGAACCTCTTTTTAGAAATCCACTTTGAAGCACTTTTTAGGGTCTTTAATAAAATCATTTATCCATTGGCATCTAAACAGACCAAGTGAGAAAATATTATCTCATTTACAAGATGCACGAGGCAGAAAGGAGCTATGTTATTTTATTTGCTTTTTGTTCTTGTTGTTGTTAATATTATTATTAAAAAAGAGGATGACTTTAGTTTTAAAAATACTGAGTTTGGAATGAAAAAGGACCCTTCGAAAATGTAAGACAGGATAAAGCAAACAGAACCAGATAATGAGGGTAAAGTTGAAGATTCAATTTTGCAAGTTTCTGTCTCTCCCTACCACCCTATAGATATAGAAAACTTCATTTCTGTGGACATTGGTAACCATTGAGAAGAGTGTTCTGAGAATGGCAGGTGCCAGATTTCTGGGAAATTAGTCTGAATAAATTACAAGGAAAGGGAAATGGTCCATTGAAATCACGTTCTAGAGAAGTCTCATAGTAAAGGGCAGGAATACTATATGGATTGTGCATAATGACTCAGTGTATTGCACCTGATTTAGACGTACATTTTTAAACATTTGTAATATCACTGATATTGGGATATACTGTAAAACTGATAAGATCTTACAATTATATTTTTTCTTAGCAAAATATAATAGTGCGTCTCATATTGATGGTCTTTTAGGTTTGAATAATAATTGTTTCCTCCATGGTAAAGAAAAGTAAACTACTTGGGAAGTCTTGGGCAAGATAATTAACCTCCAGATGCCTCAGAGTCTCTGTTTCTAAAATGGAAATACCATAAAAGCAACTCATGCAGCTATGGAGGCCAAATAAGATAAATTATGTAAAAGTGCTTTGTAAAATGCAGAGGGTTACAAATGTGTAGGGATATAATCATCATCATTATTAGTCTTTGGCCAAAGAGAACTTGCTCTTTGGCTGGAAGGCACAGCATATTAGAATAGGAAAGCCTGGATTGGATTGTTCTGAAGTTATATTAAAGCCTCTATCAGCTACAATTCATGCTATAAGACACAACAGAATATAGGCACAAAGTGTAACATGCAAGATTTTATCAAAATATAAAGGTGTGTATTGAGATTTTAATGTTAGCTTTTAAATGTAACCCACTGGTAATAAAGCATACTAAGTTTGAAGATGCTTAGTCATTTGAATTATTTGATTGGGCACAATTTTATTTTCTTTTTAATTTTCAAAGTTAAACTTTTGTTATATACTACTTTGCATATTTGCTTGTAAAATCAAATGGAAATTCCACTTTTTCCCCCATTTTCTTGCACTATCCAAGAAAGAGAGCTATCACTTCAAATACAGTCTTGTCACCTGTCAGAATCTCGTACTGCCTGAAGATGTAGTATAGGAGATAAAGAATCTGACTCCAGTTTCCAACATCAAAATGGACTGAATGATTGCAGGAACAAAAGGCAGAATTAAACACCCTTACCAGGAGACAGCTTTAGCTTGTGACCTTAGGCAATACACTTAATCTCTCTCACTCTCTATCTCTCTTAGACACTCAATCTGTAAAATAAGATTTATGATTTCTGCCAGCACATGTGGTTATGAAGCAACAATGCATGTATTTTATTGGTCAGAACATAATCTCCATATATATTTGCAAAAAAGATTTAGGATTTGACTAAAATCAAATCACATAAAAATAAGTTGAATATTTGTTTATTTAACTGAGTTTTCTACAACAATGGAACTGTGATCTGTCACATATCAAATAATGCCCCGTAGACAGAGAAATTGAGGAAGAAATTGAGCCTGAGAACAGACCAAGTAAATGGATGAGAATATATCATGCCGGTAAATACCTTCCTCTGGTGATTGAGGCGTATGTGAATAAATACAGGAAATACAGTGAACACTGAGTATATATAAGCTTAGAAAAATTAAAATGTGTTTTTCATTAAGGCCCTCATCTATTTGGAATTAAGAGGCATTGCTTTTATAAGAGGAGGTGATTTCCTATTTTATGTCTGCTTGCTTGATCTTAAAATTTCAAAATACTTTTGCATTAAACCTGGCATTTTATAATTACTCCCACATCTGAAAAAAGCAAACACATGATACTATTTACAGGAAATTCCTAATAAAGTTTTCCTTGTGTGGTCATTTCCAATTCTCAGTGTTCCTTTCGCACCCATGACACTTTAGAGATTCCAATTGTTGCTAATAACAGGTGAAGGTCATTCAGTTCCTCACTTATTGCCAGAAAAAGTATTTTACTGCTCCTTTCACTATGTAAGATTCCAGCATTCATCTCTTTATATTTCATAGAACACTGAGAAATGTCAAATACAATATATGGTACAGTCTTTTAAAAGCATCCCCCTTTTAAATGATAGGCATTTAAACACATTGATTGTAGAGTTGCTTGAAGGAAACTCTCTCTGTCTAGGGTCATTCTTGTTCAATTCTTCATGGATTTCTCTTTGCCAGAAAGCTTCCCTAAAGCCGTTTCCTTTAGACCTTGTAGCATAAACTGATAATGCCACTCATAGGAAACCTAATCTAATCTTGTGATGTCTCTGGTTTTGCGATCTTTGCTTTTCATGGACATTACTTTCTGTTGGGTTTCCACTTTCCATTCACCCTATTTATGGAATAAATACCATAAATGTTTTCAAGGAATGAACCCCTACCTGATTTACATCTGTGTATCAGAAGCACTTGATTTTATACTGTGGTCTAGATATGAAGATAAGGCTCAGACCAGTTCAATGAGAGCATACATTTCCCTGGGTACAATAATTGACTCAGGGATATACATTTGGCATAATTAAAGCCCAAGAACGGTAATACGACTTTTATCTGTAGAGAGGGATTCTCTCTATTCTATTGGGACTGTGAATGTAGAAGTAATGTGAGCTCGGAACTCTCCTAGATCCCATGACTGAGATTGGAAATAATGTAGCAGAATATGGAACTGAAATGTAGAAGGAAACTAATCCTAGTAACATAGTTTGAGGCCTTGGGTCAAACTTCACTTTTCAGTTATGTGCCAACAAATTCCTTGTTTTTTTTTTCTTTTTTTGTTAGACTAGTTCATGTTGGGTTTTCTGAGAGCCTAGACCAGGGGATGGCAAATTGAATAGCTGTGATGAAGAACATCTGGCATGCAAAGCCTAAAATATTTACTATCAGGCCCTTTTTGGAAAAAGGTTGCTGACTCCTGATGATCACTATATATATATATATATATATATATAATTATTTTATAGTTTTTGCTTTATTTTCCCAAACTTTTTAGAGTTTCCCAAACAAACTTTTAAGAGATCCCTTAAACATTCTCTTTAAGACAAACTTTTGAGAGATCCCTTAAACATTCTCTTTAAGACAGGAATCAATTTGAGCATCCACCATGATGTTTTACCCCATTCCCATCCTAATCATAATGCTTGGAATTGTTAATAAAAATTAAATGAGTTCAGTACATATCTATAAATCTGTTCTTTGCAGTATTATCTGCATACAGAAGCCAGTCTATGAGCTCTTTGTAAGTATAATGTAAGTATAGAATTAAGACAAAGCATTTAGAAAGTTTAATAGCAATTTAATCTTGTTTTGTCTTCAAGTGTGTGACCATTTTCTTCCTACTAATTAATTTTGTTGCATTTTACAAAAGTAATGTTCTGCAACAGAATAGGGGAAGTACATAATTTTTCAGCATAGTTTGAGAATCTCTGTGTTCAATGCATGAACTCTAGGTATCCTTGAGTATGTAGTGTGTGAGTGTGTGTATATATATGTATACTTATATGTGTATATATGTATATATATGTGTGTGGGAGTAGATAGGTATTCTTTCCTAGGTTCTGAATTTATTAAGGATAGGATATTTTATTTATCTTTGGAGTTTTTAAAGAATAAAAGTATATTTTATTGATCTTTGATATTTTTCTCAACATCTACATCAAACTACATGCAAACTTAGTAGGCATTGTATTATTTACTAAAGTGAATACAATTAAAAAGTAGTGTCAAACTGGAGGGAAGAGATTGTGCCTATGTTGTCATCTTTATTTGGTACACTATTAGAGGTGGATATTTGCCTTCCAACACAAGAGGCCCAATTTCTTTTAGAGATTCATTCCTTCTTAAAATAGCCTCACTGTTCGCTTAAGGATCTATGGCTACCCTCACTGATTCACATGGTTTGAGTGGGGCATTATTATCTGTGTCAGGACCATGACCACCAACATATTAGATTTCCTTCTCCACAGTGATTGGTTCAGGTATAGGCTAGTGAATAAGACCTGTGAATTAGAACTTCTTTTGGGATTGCTTGGACTAAGGATCTGAATTATTTTAAGTGTTGGATTTGTTGTGTATTTTCTGTAGTACTTGTTGAATCGCAAATTATATGGCCCCAAGAGATGCAGGTGATCTTCCTGTGACCATGAAGGGAGAGGCCAAGGGAAGGAGAGAAACACATGGAGGTAAAAAGGGTTTAGCCAGGAGAGAGTCTGGATCCTGGCAACAATGTCTAAAGCCCCTGAATAAAGCTCCACCTGAAGTCATCCCAGCCACTCTGTTTTCTAAATACATGAGGCAATAACTCCTATTTGTGTGTTTCTTTATCCTCCTTCACCAGTTTCTGTTGTGTTTTGTAATGCTGAAAGGTGAGAAAGCCGTGATACATAGTGTCCTATCACATTCAAACTAGCATTTCCACATAATTAACTTCTTCTACCAAAAAACAATTCAGTCAGAACTTCGGACTTCAGTCCTTTTCATTTTATTGAGCTGTTAAAAATGAAAGGGTAGAAATTTCATCTCAGAAAGAAAACTTACATGTAAAAAGTTTTTATAAAACAAAATGTGTTAGCGATTTTTTTATAAAACAAAATATGTTATCAACATTAGAAGAAAAAAAGAATGTCTGAAAAGACCTTCGGCAAATGAACACTATCTTAAGTGCTTTTGCTGCCTCTGATCCAGCCACATCTAATTTTGAAAAAAATACTATGGTTAATCTTCTCTATTTTCTGACTTAACTCTTAATCTTGAAAATTTGCATTAATGGGTAAAATTAATGGCAAGCTATTCTAATCAATTTGTATTGATATTCCATAGACAGAGCTTTAAAGGAACAAAGATTTCTCATCGTGAGGATCACAAATGAACATTTACCAAACCCAATTTTATACTAGCTTAGAAACTCTTTCTATACTTACTTGTATGCTATTAAAACACTGATGTACATGTATTCATAACTACTTATGGTGCTAAGCACTCTTTTAAGTGTTCTAAGTAGTTACACACTGTATTCATATATCTCTACATCTTTACATGTAGAGACACATCTCATTTAATTCTAATAACAATCCAAAAACTGGGTACAGTTATTGGATCATAGAGGTGGAAACTAAGGCAAAGAAAAATTAAGTAACAAGTAAAATTTTAAGTGTTGTGCCTTTTTACCACGTTTATATTATGGTTTTTTTCTTAAGAACCTCATTATCTTGCCTGTAGCATTTGTATAATATGAATGACACATTTTACTTTCTTAGAGGCAAGTATAGTCAAATTGATTTTTTATTGCAGGATCAATCCCTTTCTTCCCACCAGGCTGTGTAATTCTGCACAACTTAAGAGGGTTACCTTTCCTGACTTCCTCAACACATTTAATTTATAGTTACTAGAAGACAACAAGTTGGTCATGAACATTTTTGTATTTGACATTGTTGGGCTGGATAGGTAGCAGGTATTCAGCAAGTATTTGGAGCTTAATTGGGAATTTCATGGCTTGTTTGGGTGTTTTCAGTATTATTATAATTTTTATTTTGGTAATACGTAAATAATGAAGTTGCATTTGATTCCCAAATAGGGTGAGTAAGGACACCTAAAGGTCAATACAGCTATCTGTTAGGGATAATAAGTTTCTAATAGCAAACTCTCAAGTCAGAGTACTTTCTGCAAACTCTCTTGTAAGTGCAAGGAAACCTGTTCAGTTGAAAAAGTCCCCAAGAGCTTGACAAATGCGTTCTAAGAGTCCCTTGGAAGGTACTGCACAATTACTTGGCTGCTGACATTAAAGATTTGTGTGCATTTGTGTTTGAAGAGCCACATATACTCACAAAAGATAGCTATTGTTATATTTCTTTTTTTTCATGTGCCCCCAGGATAGTCATAGAAGCATAGAAGCGTAGAACCAAAACACTATCATCCCATACCATAATAATCAGTGCAAGCAATTCAGTGTCTCTGATGTTGACAAATTGACTCTAGAAAATAGCCCTGTCAGCAAATTTACCTTCAAACGGGGTGGACGATACAGACTGAGTCTCCTACAGATATTGGCCCAGTGCCCACGAAGAAAATTGACAATCTTCTAACAATTTCTAACTATACAGTGGTTTGGGACTTAATATTGTAATTGCACTCTAAGCCTCAATTTATTTCTAATATGATCCTCAGAAAGGTTGAAATCCTCATCTTACAGGTGTTTATATATTCATCCCAAAGCAAAATTGTCACTTCAGCATTATGGCTTAGAATGTAAATCTGCAATAGCCAGAAAAAAACATCACTGCTCTCAGAGCAATTATAACTTCACCTCTTGTCCCTAAATGACTTTTTATTTGATTTGATATAATCTAAGCTGGTCTTTTCTCAATTTTATTTACATAAAATAAATTTCTTCAAATAAAAAAAATGTGGCCTATGTTTAATTTGTTTTCATAAGTAATTGCTAAAACTTGGTTGGCCAACAGTTTTTTAGGCCATATATTTCTTGAAAGTATAAGGGGATTTTAATGTTATCAAGTCTATCTTAAGGAAAGAAGGATGAAGTAGAAGAAAAAGTGGTACCAAATGCATCTTTTACTGGCCCTTAAAATGATTAAGTAACACTCCCATTACTCTACCCTCATAGACGCTAGTACAATCACTTCTGTTTCCAAAAATGTGTATTTAGTGTATGTAAAGACAGCCTGAAATGTTTGGGTTTACAAGTGCTGTGTGTGTGTTTGTATGCATATACATATTGAGAGACTAAGAGACTGTTATTTCGTTGTTCTCTAAGAATATTCTATAAGTTAGAAAGCATACTTCTAAATTTTGTGTGTTAACATACAGTATCTATCCATTAATAGCGTTAGATACTCCTAAAGTCTTCACACAGTTAAGATGTCTTATTTTTAATAATGGAATTGTGTACACAGCTATATAGTTTTTCATGTTTTGAAGCAGAGGAAGCGGGAGATGCTCCAATGAAATAATTTAGAAATGAGTATTGCTACTTGGATTTTTCTGTTTTAAAAACATACTATATAGAATAAATTAATTGTATGAATTCTTTCTTGGGAGAAAGCATCAAATACCCTTAACTCTGAAGAGCACGATAAAGTTTGTGATTAAGTATATCTGTGATCCTCTTGTACAGAAAACCCGTAGACTTTTCAGAGAAAAGTGATTACTCACGGAGTAAGACTTGTAATGGTATTTTTTTTTTTCTTAAAGAGCGCAGGTGGTAGAATCATACTAATTGCCAGTAAAGAGTTACAGTTTTTGAAAATGAAATTGTACTCTCACCAGGCATTATACATATTGAACAAGAAAGGAAAGGCCAAACTGGATATACTCTTTTGAAAATGGCTGTAGAAGCTCTACTAGACATTAGAGTTTGGCTGATACGTGCTAAGAGTAGTATTTTGCATAAATATTCCACAATATTGAATGTGTTTTTCCTGCCTGTAATTAGAACTCTGATTTACTGATAGAAATACTAACTATGGGATAACAATTAGAATGCGTGCCTCATAATTGCCAGAATATAAATCGAGTCTCTTGATTTAAAAGAAAATTAAAGAAATACACATGCACACATACACACACACTTTCTTGAAAGAAAGCGCAGAAAAGGTAAAATATTAGCTATAAGCATGTAACCTCCACAATTTCATTTGAATGAATGTGAATTAATTTAAGTTTTATATCTGTAATCCAACTACTAGATATAACTGTAGGACAAGCAAACTATATGAAACCCAGATATTAAGTACAAAATTCATGGATGTTTTTGCTTTCATAATGTCAACCAGAAAAGACCAGATTGATCAGTCCTCCCTGCTTTATACAATGAAGTACTGTAGCTTGGGCTAACATTTGAATACAGTTGTGAGCCTCACAGGAGGTACATTTTTTTCTACTAAAGCATTTGAACAAGTTTTAGATTTTCACCCTGGCATGTACTTGACATGTTTTTCCTTTTGGGGCACAGAATGAACAAATCTAAGAAAAATTTTCGAAGTTAGGCCAATTATAATTTCCTTCAAAGCAAATGGGCATTAATTATTCAGTGGCTCAACATCTAGTCATTTCTGAGAAAAGCAAGATGTGGTGTCAAAGTGCTTTGTACCCTTGGTCCATGCTGTATTTTCTGTGTATCCCCAAAGTAATCCTCATAGGGACAGGGAACCAGAAACTATATTTGATATGCTTTATAAGGCCTTAAGTAATGAATTTGAAGGTTGGTGTGATTTCCTTATTTGGAAACCTATCTTTCTGAAATGAGAGTAAGTTAATTTTAGAATTAAATCACCCACTCTAAGTATTGAGAACTTCAAATGTTCAACTCCTTCACCTTGCAAATGCAAAGTTATTCCTCATATTTACATTATCATCCTTGTATAATTTTACATCTGTATTCTTCTTTTAATTGTTTTCAATATTGGCTACCTCTATCAAATAATGTTCTCCCAATTAATAATGAAGTTATGTAGCACTTTACAGTTTATAGGGTGTGAAATTAGATCAGTTTCATCCATATAAAATTAAAACAATTTAGAAAGTACTCTAAGATATATATGAATGAAACATTGCCCCAATTTCTACCACTAGGCATGCCATAATCTTAAAATGTTTTCTATTTATCACTGCATTAATCTTTTGATTACCCTACCAAGCAGTTATCAAAAGCAAATTTATCTCAAGTTGGTACGTGATAACATGAGATGTACAAGATGGTCAATAACTGTTTAGTTATCAATTTGGTCAAAAAAGAAAAAAGTGACTTTTTGGTCTAAATTGTATTTGAGACAATACAATTTACAGTTAGATATTTAATTCTGTTTTTGAAGGTTAGGTGCTACTGGTGTAATATGTTGCTTTTTGTCACAGTAATGAAGACTTTGAAGAAAACAGTCATATATCTGAAAAGTTGTATACAATTTCTAAAACTACAGTTTTAAATCAAATTATCATTTGATCTGGCAAAGTGGAGAAGGAGGTGGAGGAGAAATAGAAGAGGGAGAAGATAAGGGGAAGAAGAAATGAAAGAACGATACTATTGGCCAAATAATGATTCTTGAACATTCCATATACTACCTTGGACTCATACAGGGGTATTCAGGTCATGTTTAAACCTTTCTGGATTATATTTTGCTATTATGCCACAGGAGATTATATGTCTCCTGTGACATCATTCTGGTGAACCTTGAGAATGAGAGCCCTGGAAGTCTCTAAATGATGACTTATCAAAATGTAATGAGATAATATTATCTTACGACTAATCTGAAAGTACTTTTGCAACATGTAAAGTGTCAGAGTCCATTAGACAATTGAAAGAGGGAGAAAAAATACAATTAGGTTCTTTCTGTATACTTTAGTCGGTGTTGAGCATGAGAATAATAGTTTTTAAAAGGGCAGCAGATTTACTTAAAAGTAACTACCAAAATACCGCTTTGGGTGTCCCATCCTAGTCACAAATTAATTTCAGTCCTCAAATGTACCCAAATTGCCAACATGTCAGTTTACACAATATAACCTGCCATGATGCCAACCGGGATGAGGAGTGATAGAGCTGGAGACCATGGCGGCTGAACCTCATCATGCTTTGCCAAAAGGAAACAATGAACTGCTCAACCTCAGAGACACAAATGCTCTTTTTGATTTAATTCCAAATCAGCTAAGCTCTTTGGCATAAAGTAAACCTTTTCACAGGCATTCTATAACAACAGTCATTTCCCAGGTTTGTTGTAATCATAATTCTCCACAAGACCTCAGCAAGCTTAAAAAGTATTTTCAAATCTTTACTGGAGGAGTAGGCTTTTCTGTATATTCATTCTGGGGAAGAGCATACCTGCACTTGTACACAGTTTTGCATTTGAAAGTTGTAAAGATGGGCCTATGTTTTTCTCCTTTTCTTCTTCTTCTTCTAAACATTCATAATGCTCATCTTTCTTTCCATAATTTGAAGAATGCAATTGCTTTATTTCTAAAGCTTCTCTCTAAACAAATCCAAATTGTGGGATTCTAGAATTTAAACACCTTTTATATATTTGGGAAATATGCAAATGAAGGATTGGTGGGCTTGCATTACTATAGAAGTGAAATAAAGTCACCAGCCATGAAAATACAAGATAAAATGTACAACAAAGGGAAGCAGTGGCAGGGCGACAGAGAGAAGCCAAGGGAGATTGTGATTATTTACCCTGGCAGAGAGGACAGAACCACGAATAATGGGATGGAATGCTAAAATGAGAGGGGGAGAAAGAATCCTGATAGAATGTGGGTAAAAAATGTACTGACAGAGAGAATTGGATTCTGAAGCACTGTCCTAAGGGAGATGGTGGAAAATCCATTACTCAGTACATGCGTAACAGGACAGGACCCAGTCCTGGAAACTGTGTTGTAGATAGTGAGTCTGTATCAGCTCCCTGGGGAATGGACTAGAGATTTTGGGAGCTAGCTTATTTCTATCATTATTTTTGACCAGTTCCAAATAGCTTGACCAGTTTTGAGTATATGTGCCTAGAAAAAATGAAGCTTACTGAAATTTCTGATAAAAGCAAAAAGAGAGGGTTATGTTCCCTGCTTTTACCATTGGTAAAATTGATTGGTGAGCCTAGGGACAATTATCAGGAGGAGGCAAGTAGGACATAATAATGACCTGAGTCCAGGTGAACTCAGTGCCAGTGCCCTGGCATCTGGGATCTTCCCTAGATGACTCTGATGAGTTTGTTTGCCTCTGCTTGGAAGGAAGTCATCTCTCAAACTGATACTGGCTTTTTCACTTGCCTGAGGTTGCCCTGTGTATTACTCCATTCTTGCATTGCTGTGAAGAAATACCTGAGACATGGCAATTTATAAAGAAAAGAAGCTTAATTGGCTCACAGTTCTGCAGGTTATACAGGAAGCATTGAAGCTTCTCTTTGGAGAGGAAGGCCTCAGGAAACTTCCAATCATGGAAGAAGGCAAAGGTGGAGCAGGCATCTCAAATGTCAGGAGTAGGAGCAAGGGAGAGGGGGGAAGGTGTTACACACTTTTAAACAACCGGATCTCATGAGTAGTCACTGTCATGCAGACAGTACCAAGGGAGATAGTGCTAAACCATTCATGAGAAACCCGCCACCATGATCCAGTTACCTCCCATCAGGCCCTACTTCCAACATTAGAGATTAGAATTCGACATGAGATTGGGTGGGGACACGGATCCAAACTGTATCATCCTGATAGAGAGGAGATATTATATGTTATAGGAAATAAAGACCAAGAACCAATTTTCTTCTTACCTCTATTCCCCATAGACTATTAGAGTCGATGTTTCTCTTGAATGATTTTTGTCATATTGTGATAGAATTGAGTAATTATGTTAATTAAGGCAACTGAGTCCCCATTCGGATTTACCTACAATAACTGCTACATTTGACAGAATGTGCACCAAAAGTGCCTGATGGTCCAGGGAACACAAGGCCTGCAGAGGTGAGAACACCACTTACAGCCGTGTGACACCCAGCAAGTGTCTTAATTTCTCGGAGTCAGCTTTGTCAATTTTAAAATGGCATTAGTGATTCTGTAAGAGGATTTCTGAAAAGTTGATGTCAATACATATCTGGCAGTGTGATCAGCATTTAGTAGGAACTCACAGACTAAGATTTCTAACTTTAGAAGCTGCCGTCAGAGAGTCACTGTCAGGTTTGTTTGAATGCATTTTGTAAACTATGTCCTATGAGTGGTTCCTTCTTTCCCTCTCTGATCCTCAGTTCTCTTCATCTGGAATATAAGGAGTTAGAAAGATGGAAACTGTAGTATCAGTAAAGATCATATTCCTATACTTTTGGTGGCAATGTAAATAAATATAATAGATGTAATGGGCAATTTGTTTATGACCAAAATTAAAATATTAGTGATAAACATTAAAATGTATATCCTTAACCCCAGAAGCTCTATTTAATGATTATTGATTTTCTCGGAGCCTTTATATGCCTAATTATACTAGCAGTAAACAAAAAGGGAGTAAATTGGATAACGTTCTCCATACCTAGCCTAGCATGGAGCCTTTTTTTTTTTTTTTTTTTGGCAAAGCACTCCCTGTAACAAATGATCAATGGAACATATTTCGGGAAAAGCTGATCTGGGGAGTAGGCAAAAACTTGTGCATAGAAATAGAGGAAATCACACTTATAAATTAGTTTCTACATGCCAGGCTTCCATGTAGGTGGAAGAAGACAACACAATGCATTCAGTAAGCACATGATAAATAAATGAGTGAATATTGTCCCATTTGATCCTCATATTAACCTTATACAGTCGATATTGTCTTACTTTTTTTTTAAATGGAAGCTTCTTGAGGTTTAATCATCATTCCAAAATGAGACAGGTATGTTTTCCTCTGTCATGTGTGCTCTTCTTATTATACCATACCGGAGAAGGAGGTCAGATAGGGGCTTTGGGAGGCAGGGAGAGGAAACAACTCTATTCCTGAAAGACTACCTAGGAATAGTTAATAGGGGAATTTATAAGGTTATAGTGGATTAAAGAGGGTAGACATAGACTCATTCTTTAGCTTTCTGAATTCTTTTGGAGGAACCTGCACCTTAAAGTTTTTTAATGAATGGAGAACAAATTTACATCCCATAACAGTTGATAAACACAGCACAGTCCTAAGAAGTTATGCATACTGGAAAAGTCTAAGTCGAAGACTAAATGTTTCATACTAATGAATTGCATTTAGATAAATAAATGGGTAATGTTAAGAGCCATAGCTTGCCCACTTGATCTCAGATACCTTAGCTACATTACAACACTATTCTCAAACTACTCACTAATAAAAGTTGTACCTTTGTTTTACGGATAATTTAATCGAGACACAGAGAAGTTGAGCAGGTTGCCCAAAGTTCCTCAATGAATAAGCTGAGATTTGAATTCAGGTCCAATAAGTAAATTATCTATACATTTTATTCTAGTGTGCTGAGATATAGGGGTGGGGAGAAGATCTTTAAAAGTTAAAGTCAAGGAGTGCCCTAGTGAAATTACAAATTAGACTTTTGTGCTACCAGGCTAATGGGCTGTGTTGCCTAGGTTTTCAGGATATGTTCTGGGGAATACTATGTGTATGCTAGGAAGGTATGTTGGTATGTGGGAGAGATAAAGAGAAGTGGAGGGCAAAAGAGAGGTGAGGAGAGAAGAGGAGGGCAGGGAAGAGTAGGGCAGGGAAGGGAAAAAGTAGGGGAGAGAAGAAAAAGTGGAAAGAGGGCTCCATTTATTAAAAGGCTATTTATCATGCATTGTTAATATTAGTTTTGAAGGTAGATAACCAATGACCCACACTGTGAAGGGTAGTGAATTAATGCTGTTGGATTTTCAAAGCTAGAATCTGTCTCTTTTGTAATTGTGGGCATTTCATTCAGAAGTCCCTCATGCATCTCAGCTCCCACCTTTTAAATTAAATTTCCTTATTACTTTTTAAGTAGCTTGTCATGGATTATTGAGTATTTACTGTATGTTTATACTGTAATTCTCTGAAATGACATACAGTAATTGCTTTAGCTACTGCATCTGATGTCTAATTACTGTAAATGCATGTAAAGAAGTAATTAAATGGAAAAAAAAATAAACTTTTCGCCCCTAACTTTGTATTACAGAAAAAGCAGAAGATGTTAGTTCTTTCTCTGATTTTTGGTAAAAGTAAACTCATGTGCAAGCAGTGATGAAACAAGCTGCTAACGTGTTCCAGCCTGCTTCCACCGGAGATGGCACAGTGGCCCTGCTTCTTAGCATGAGTTGGGAACTCAAGCTGCCTCCTTCCATGTCCTAAAGTTAAACCAAGGCTTTCTTTCTTCAGACATGTTTCCTGTACACCTTACGACTCTAATCCAAAACTCAACAGGCTAGCTCAAAACATTTTGCATAAAGCAGGCCTCTAGAAGTTTCCCATGCAGTTGTATATTTTTAAGAAGCCCAAAAAAGTGTCACAAAAAGAAGCAAACAAAACCCCACAACATTTTGATAAATTCTTAGTTCAATTTTGCAGAGTTTGGTTACTTTTTAAGGGAATGGCAAACCAGCAGCCCTTCTAACTGTTTAGGGTTATACAAATGATTGTGAACAAGATGATGATGGAACCTAGCTGTACAAACCTAGACTGGGAGTTTCAGGGGTGAGGGTTTATTTTAACATCAGAAACAGCAGCACTCTACTGCTTAGGCAATGCCAAAAGTTGTCAAATAGCATTTTTTTTTTCCACAGGAAAAGAAATCACAGCAGGATGGACTTAAAGCAAGATCTGAAATTAAAGACTGCATTATTCCTCTCATCCTTCCAAGGGCAGGTGAACACAGAGGGGCATTTTCTACCACTGAGCTAATAATAAAGGCAGACACAAAGAGCCCATTGCAATCTTGCTGCTGGTAAAGTTTAAGTTGATCCAATCTTTTTCTGACCTTTTGAATTGCCAATTGGAAAAACACACACAAATGGCCCTCAGCTGAGAAGCAACTCAGTGAGTGTTCTGGACAACTGTGGTCATCCCCTTGAGCAAGGAGTTTGAAAAGGGACAAGATCTGTATTCTGCTTCTAAGATCTGGAGACTTTCCACTCAGTGGTTTAGTCTGGAAGTGCATCCCTTCCCGCTGTCAGTCTAAACTAGACTCCATTATTTACCTCCCTTTTGAGTACAATAGAAATACTCTGTTTCTGCCCCCAGGCTGACAAATCTGAAGCTGCAAGAAGCCAATCGTGTGAACTTAGTAATCAATTTGATTAATGTGAATAAAGTTGGCATTTTGCCTCCTTTATGACTGGGTAAAATTAATGCTAAACATCAGGAGAAAGTGTCCCTCAGCTAAACTAAAGAATTGGAGCAGAAGAGGGAAATCCTTGGGATTCTATCACAGTGCTTAGCAAACCTAGATTTATAACCTTTTCTTCTTTTGCAAGATGCTCCACATGTGAATGTTAAAAACAGCCCGCACCCAATGCTTCATATTCTTCTTTCCTATCCTCATTCTTCAATTCCCTGAAGTAACCCTTTGAGGCACATTCTTGGTACCCCAGAGCTTTTCAGAATACAATTTTATTTTATTTATTCATTTATTTGAGATGGAGTTTCGCTCTTGTCAGCCAGACTGGATTGCAATGTTGCGATCTCAGCTCTCCGCAACCTCCGCCTCCTGGGTTCAAGTGATTTTCTGCCTCAGCCTCCTGAGTAGCTGGGATTATAGGTGCCTGCCACCACACCCAGCTAATTTTTGTAGTTTTAGTAGAGACAGGGTTTCACCAAGTTGGACAGGCTGGTCTGAAACTCCTGACCTCAGGTGATCCACCCACCTTGGCCTCCCAAAGTGCTGGGACTACAGGTGTGAGCTACCGTGCCAGGCCCACAATTTTAAAAAGTTTTTTTTTTTTTTTTTTGTTTCCCCTGAGACAGAGTCTTGCTCTGTTGCCCAGAGCTGGAGTGGAATGGTGTGATTTCGGCTCACTGCAATCTTTGTCTCCCAGGTTCCAGTAATTCTCCTGCCTCAGACTCCCAAGTAGCTGGGATTACAGGCACCCACCACCATGCCCAGCTAATTTTTGTATTTGTAGTAGAGACGAGGTTTCACCATGTTGGCCAGGCTGGTCTTGAACTCCTAACCTTGTGCTCCGCCCATCTCGGCCTCCCAAAGTGCTAGGATTACAGGCGTGAGCCCCTCTGCCAAGCCTAAAAAGTTCCTTTTAGAAGTAATGCATTCATTGACTTGTCTGGTTGTATGATTATTTCTTCAATCAAAAGATATTTTTATGTGCCAAGCACTACTCATAATTTCTTTAAGGTTGAAGAGTAGCAGCCTACCTCCTTCAAAGACATTGCAAAAACAAAGCTTCCTGGATAATTCAGATGAATAGTCTTGTGTACAAATTTCTCTTCTTCTGCTTATCACAATATTGAGATAATCAAGTTTACCTTACAGGTTCAGTGTCAAAAAGGACCACCAGTGAATATTAGGGCAGTCAACAATCTAGCTCAATGTTATCTATAGTTTTTTGAATAATGGATATGTACCTTGAATGTCTTAAAACTCTATGAATGGAATTTGATGAATTCATCTTCATGGCAAGAAAATCATCATTAGATAATAATAGCAAATATATATGTCTTTTTTTTTCTATCCTTGACATATATATGTTATGTGTTAACATATATATGTTATGTTGACATATATATATATGTTATGTTGACATATATATATGTTATGTGTTGTTATTGCCATTTTATAGGTGAGTAATCTGAAACACAGAATGGTTCAGCAACTTCTGCAAGATCACACAATTGTAGCAAATGGTAGTGACTGGATCTGAAAACAGGCAGATTAGCTGCCCTGCCTGAGTTCATAACCACCACTCTCTATTGGCTCTGGAGATATGATCCAGTAAAGAGTCCAACTCTGCCAAAGCAGCACCAAAACAACTAGATGCTGGCTACAGATGTAAATGAATTTGAGTAGCTAAAAGATACTTTACCCCTTCTTTAACCATCTCTCCTCTACCAGCCCACACAGATTCACATTAACACAAAAATCTCCATTTGAACGGAAAGTGAACTTTCATCATTAGAGATTAATTTCTGTGTTCTTTTTTTTGTTATTTTATTTTATTTTATTTTTTTGAGGTGGAGTCTTGCTCTGTCGCCCAGGCTGGAGTACAGTGGCAGTCTGGGCTCACTGCAAGCTCTGCCTCCCGGGTTCACACCATTCTTCTGCCTCAGCCTTCTGAGTAGCTGGGACTACAGGCGCCCACCACCACGCCCGGCTAATTTTTGTATTTTTAGTAGAGATGGGGTTTCACTATGTTAGCCAGGATGGTCTCGATCTCCTGATCTCGTGATCTGCCTGCCTCAGCCTCCCAAAGTGCTGGGATTACAGGCGTGAGCCACCAGGCCTGGCCAGTTTCTGCATATTAAGCTGTGATGGGTTGGTGTTAAGAGCAACATGTTATACATTTTAATTTAGGATAAACTGATTTTGAATCATTTTGATCCAACTGTACTAACATTATTGAGCATATGCTGTATTATACCAACTATGCTAAGATCTGTGTGTGTGTGTAAAAGAGCCTGGATGTCCCACAGACAACACAACAATACAATTTTACCTTTACAATCCAAGCTTTTGAGGACTCCACAGACTCAGAAAGATTTAGATTAAAAGTATGTATGATTGAAAGGGAAAAGGGCTCCAAATACAAGCAACGTACTATTTCATTTGAACAGGAAGAGTCTCATTTTGCTTGGAGATGATAGTTGATGGGAGTGGTGGTTAGGGTGGTAGGCTTCGTAGATAAGGTGAAATTTGAATTGATCCTTGAAAGGCAGACACATTTTTGTGAGTTAAGGACATATTATCAGGAGTAGTTAGTTCTAGGAACAAAGTTAGGTCAAGGGTAAGGCTGTAACAACTCTCATTGTTCGTTGCTTTTCTGTGTGTCTCACAGTCTTATATTCATAATGATTTAATGTGCTTTAGTCTGTATCAGTCAGGGGACATTGACAAATAACAAACCCTGTTAGGCTGCAAAACCAGGGTACAGAATGGGCCTCCAAGGTTGACTCCCTACCACCACCACAGAGCTGGCCTGCTTGGGGAGCTCTTTCTCCTTCTACAATAAAGAAACTGGGGAAACATGAAACTGCTGGCTTCACCCTATCTGTGATCTAGGAATCAAAAACCTGCTCCCAAATTTGTTGGATTCAAATTCAGATCTTGGTAACCACTCTCCACCCAAGCCACTATGGTTTTCTTCAGCGCTGCCTTTCATTCTTCCCATATAATTCAGTTGTGAAATCGAGTTTCACAGTAGTGAACCTCACTGACGGAACATCATCATATCCAGAACCCTCCATGAAAGGGAATCTTGGAGAGGTCATTTTTACATTTGTAGCCTCTGCAGTGCAGAATCACTAAAAGGAAGCTTGAATCGAGGTTTAGCAAGCCAATCTACTCTGTCACTGTCTGAGAAGTTATATCAACATCTTACCTTCAACTGTTTGAAAGAGGCCTCTTTTATGGAATCTCTTCTGGAGGGTGGAGTTGGAGGAAACTGTAAAATAGAGATGTCACATGCCATACCAGACATTATGAATTGATCCTGTCACTTATACCCCTGAGCTCTAATAAGCAACCTCCAGATATTTGCTCCCAAAATTTGCTCCCAAAGTTGATGCATTAGGTAAAAATCTCTATGGCATTTCTGGCTAAGGACATGGAATAATGTAGAAAGACAAGCCACAGAGAGTCAAAATAAGCCACAGAAATATATTGGGCATGCTCAATAAATGAAGGGTTAAGTCATGCCTTATCAGTGTTTTGTTTAAGGCTAACCCCAGAAATAAGAGTTTTATTTAAATCACTACAATTATTTATACTTTCCTCAATTGAGGAACATTATTCCTGAGGTTTTGGCTAGAACTTTATGCAGCCATAGAAAAAGTGGCACAATGACCTAGACAGAGAGAATGCATCTAACTTAACTGTGCCTGCATAATTGCTGGCAGCAAGCTGCATTCCTGCAATTAGGGCTCATCAGTCAGGCTGGCAGCTGCCCAGGACGATGCTAGCACACTCCATGGAGCCTGCGGAGAGAGCCAGAGTGCAGGAGCTGGGAGACGTTGTCAGGCTGCTTTCATCTGAGTTACAAGAGGAGCCACGTCTGGACCATGTGGATAATTGTTTGTTTGCTTTTTGTCACATTTGGAATCAATGTAAATAAACCCAATCTGCAAAAGAGAAAGCAAAAGCCCACAGCACCTGGAGGATTTTGATGGAACTCAGGAAGCTGAAAGCTTGTTGGCAGCCATGAGGGGGAAAATGACAAATGCTACACCAGGGGGAGCAGGGAAATGGATTGAATGGTCACTCCCTGATGGTGTTCCATTTTGCAAATTTCTTGAGAGGTTATAAGGACCCATTAAGACACAGTCTCTGGAATGGAAGAAAGAGGTGATCTGCATTCAGGATGTGATTTATTTGCTCCATATAAGATATAAAATATCTACCCTTAAAAACGTGGGCATTAAGTAATTTGTTTAAAAAGAGAAATAAATGGAGTGTTTATGTAGACATAGAATGCAAATTCATGATAAAGGAGACAAAAATATAAACATCAAACACTTGTAAGACAGGGACAAAGCCTGTGCAGTGCAGAGTGGTGTCTCTGGAACTCCTATGCAGGAGGAACTGGGCTCAAAAGCAAGGGTCTGCCCGGGGTAGGGTTGAGGAGACTTATCTAAGAAGAGCACTTGCTGAACATTTTAGATAAGATGTGGGGCGGGGGAGGAGGGGAAGGAGCGGGAAAGCACTTGTCTCTAGTCCCTAATCAAGAAATGGAAAAGAAGAGTATATGTGAGCTACTTTTTTTTTTTTTTTGAGACAGTCTCACTCTGTCGCCCAGGCTGGAGTGCAATGGCATGATCTCAGCTCACTGCAACCCCTGCCTCCTGGGTTCAAGGAATTCTGTCTCAGCCTCCTGAGTAGCTGGAACTATAGGTGCCCACCACCAAGCCTGGCTAATTTTTTTTTTTTTTGTATTTTTAGTAGACACAGGGTTTCACCATATTGGTCAGGCTGGTCTCAAACTCCTGACCTCAGGTGATCTGCCCGCCTCGGCCTCCCAAAGTGCTGGGATTTCAGGGGTGAGCCACCGCACCCGGCCTGGAACTACTTCTTTCCCCTCCTTCCCCATAGCTCAACATCATTTTGGTACTGCCACTGTTAGAGACTTTTTGGTACTAGGTAGCTTGAAACGTTCATAAAATTATAGATCGTGCCAAGTTTATCTCCATAAGCCAGCACCTCCCATTGTGTTAGCTTTTACCCTCCCATAAAGAATTCCATGGCCCTATGTCCTTCCTCTTCAGAAACAGAGTGACCTCTTACTCCTGCCTTCATCGCTCAGAAAATATGCTGTTTTCTGGAAATAATCAAGTATCTCTTTTTTGAAGCTTGGTCTGAATTTTTTACTACAATATTTTCCTCCAGGAATATCTTCAGTTACAGGAACTGTAAATTTTAGCATTTGAACTCTTTTTGTACTCTTATCAGTATTACCTAGTCCCTCATTCTCTTCCACCAATAGTATTGAACAAACCAGCCACATTCTGAGATTACAGAGAAAGTAAGAGACAAACACTATCTTCAAGGAGCTCACTGTCTAGTAGGAGAGAAAAGCAAGTCAGAGAAGTCTGCAGTACAGTGTCATAGCTACCAACTACAGCTGAGGTTGGAGTGGGGTCTAACAGAGGTTAGGGAAGAAACACATTGCCTGGGAACATCTTCCAGGAAGTAACATCTGAACTGGATAGTAGACTGAGATAGTTAAGACTGTGAAGAAGGGTGGTTCTGTCTGAAGGAACTTCAGATGAAGAGGTACAGAAGCCGGAAGGCACGATCATCTGGGAAAACAGTGCAATCACTGAGTGTTTCAGTTCAGCTACACCCCAGGGCTCCTGTGGAGGCTCAAAGGTATTAGATAAGGGCTAGGTCAGGAAGTGGTATATTTGCCTTCCTGAGGAGTTCTTACTTTGTTCTAAATTAGGTGTTGAGAAATTGCTGAAGGATTCAGAAGAGGGGAATGAAGGCTATTTACTTCACTCTGCACTGACACTTCTCCCTGAAATTGCAACCCTCACAGACTCTTGCTTAAGAGGTAGTGCTATCTATGAATGATAGGTGTCACCTGACTAAAATCACGGCACTGTGACTGGTAACCCACGAGAAACCCTGGATAAAAGTTAAACCAATTTCTTTACTACCTAACTGTTCAGAGCCTTTCTAATGCTCATGCACATGGAATTACTCTGGAAAGTAAAGATTTACAATCAAATGGAATTAGAAAAATTAATTTTCTGAGAAAAACACACTGAAAACCATAATCTCTAGGAGGTCTTTTTAGAAACCTGAATACTTTACCTAGGATTTTTAATTTGGTAACCCCAAGAGAAATGAGAATCCAAAGGGAAACTTTCGCATTTTAAACTTTTAATTTTTCAAGTTTTCACATGAACCCAAGGAGAGAGAATTAATATAATGAATCTCTGCATACCTATCTCCAGATACAGTAACTGTCAACTTTTTGCTACCCTTTCTTCATTTATCACCCCCTCCTTCACTTTGCTGTGTATTGCTATGTACTTTAAAGCAATTTGCTTCTCAGGAAGCACAAATGTCTGGTAGTCTCACTTTTAGTGACGCAAAGATTGATTCTTGGTTTAGGTGGCTGTTGCCTCATCCCTCTGTTGACAAGTTCCCATCAATCTTTTAGCACGAGTATTTCATTGGTCGTTGAAAACAATGATTTTTCTCTCTCTGTCATTTAGCTGAAATTGAGGGAAGGCTTTCCTTCATCATCTAGAGTTATTTATTTTTAAAAAGTTATACAAAGCAGCTAGGAAAAATGTAACATTCTCTTTAACTACCATTTTTTTACAAAAGTGGTTGTTACCATAGGTAGTTATATCCAATTGTGGAAGAATGTGGTTATGTTTTTCTAGGATTGTTTATAGTGTGTTATTTCTCTCTCTCTCTCTCTCTCTGTCTCTCTCTCTCTCTCTCTGATTGCATCATGAACTTATGGATTTTTATAGATATAGTATATATCACTCCATTTTAGTCATTCTTTTGATGCTTAAATTGACCTATCAAAAGCCACTTTTCTTCTGGTTTCTGTGCACTTTTGACATAACCTCCTTAGTCTCTTAAAAGTCTTTGCTTTGGGGCCTCTCAAGGTCTCTCAGACTCATCTTATGCATTCCCTGCTCCAAACTGGATTCAGCCATTTTTTCTAAGGATCCCTGGTTCCAGCTACTGCAGAAGGATATTTTGAGACCTGCTTCTAGGCATAAGAGAATACATATCGATTCTAGATGCTCTATGACTGGTCTCAAACTCCTGACCTCAAGTGATCTGACCACCTCGGCCTCCAAAAGTGCTGGGATTACTGGTGTGAGCCACCGCATCCAGCCTGCAACCTTTTTAAAAAATTGTTAGGCTGGACGTGTTGGCCCATGCCTGTAATCCCAGCACTTTGGGAGGCTGAGGTGGACAGATCACTTGAGGTCAGGAGTTTGAGACCAGCTTGACTAACATGGTGAAACCTCATCTCTACTAAAAATACAAACAAATTAGCCAGGAGTGGTGGTAGGCACCTGTAATCCCAGCTACTCAGGAGGCTGAGGCAGCAGAAACACTTGAACCCAGGAGGTGGAGGTTACAGTGAGCCTAGATCGCACCATTGCACTCCAGCCTGGGTGACAAGAGCAAAACTCTGTCTGTCTCTGTCTGTCTCTGTCTCTCTCTCTGTCTCTCTCTCTCTCTCTCTCTCTATACACACACACACACACACACACACACACACACGAAATTAGCTTTGGGTTTAGTGTTTTGTTTCTTTTGACAAAAATAAGAAAATACGTATGTACCTTTTTATTTTCTGTCTTACACAGAAATAGCATGTTATATTCAGTTTTCCACACTTCTCTTTATTAACTTAACAACATAATCCTGGTATCATTCCATGTCCATACATAGAGCTCTTCCTCATTCATTTTTACAGTTTGCTAGTAATCTGTTCTGTGGATATGGATAGACCATAATTTATTCAGTCAGTGCTCTCTACAAAAACGTGTGTTGTTATTCCTTTCTTTTGCTAATAATGCCACAGGAAATAACCCTGTGTTGTATTGTTTTCTAGTGTGACTTTGGGTAGGATTCCTAGAAAGAGCACTGAGTCCAATGATATCTACATACACAATTTTGCTAGATATTTCCAGATACCACTCTTTGGCGATTGTGCCATTTTGTTAGTATTTCTCCAGCTACAGTCTCCATAGCAGAATATACTGACAACTGAACAGAAACTTAGTGATCTGATGGGTAAAAAAATGGTAACTCAGTCAAGTGTTTTTTTTTTTCTTATTTTGAGTGATCTTGGGCATCTTTTGAACTTGTTAAGGGACAGCTGCATATCTTCCTTCTGAAAAACTGTAAGTTTTGAGAAAGAAGAGTTTAATAGAAGAGAGGAGACAGGTAAGTGTGCGAGCATGGCACCTTCAAACTTTCAACTACCACCACCCATCCCCATCATTTACATTGGAGAGAAGGAGGAATATCAGACCCTCACTTCAAAGTGGACTTTTAGTAACCAGGCAACCGATGAAAGTTTCCAAGCCCTGGAGGGTGGCATGCTTAAGAAATGAAATCCCCTGGGTCAAATTACCCAATCTCTCCTGATTTTCTTCATCTTAATTCTTCTCTCTCTTTCATAAAATCAAAGAATTTTAAAGCAGCATAGGTCCTTTAAATCTTTAAAATCTAATACCTTTATTTTACAGATAGACCACAGTGGTGACTGGATGCTTGTTCTCATGATGAATTTCTTGTCTGTTTCCTAGTGCCACACCTTCCTGTCTCCTTCATGACAGGTCACTGATGGTAATAAGGAGAGTTGCTTAGCTCTCCTTGGCGTAAACAAGGAATAGGAAAGATAAACTTATCCTTTCACTGGGATAGTAATATTTCCTATTCATACCTTGTTACAAGTTCATACCTCTTAATGTATACAAACCCTGAAAAGTGCTTCTCCTCCCAATTCTGAGGGCCTAGATATACCTGCGGTCTCCTTGTGTTTCTCTCATCACATCATTTGTCCCTCATTCAAGAGGAGTGAGTCAATGAAATCTAATTCTTTTCAATGCATTATCTCATCCTATTAAATGTGAGGATGTCAGGAAGAACAAAGAACATGTCACTTTCAGCTTTATGAATATAATAAATATAATAGTAACTATGTAGGAAAACCACAGAACCACATATTGTGGGGAATTAAAAATATTGTTATCTAGGAAATGACTATCTAGTTGGGAACGTAAGTTATCTATAGGAAAATATTTTCAATGCAGTGCAGAGGATGCTTATCATGAATGCTGCCAAGTTAATATTAATGTGAAGCGAAATACGGGACTGCCAGGTGGAGAGTGTAGGCTAAAGAGGCTGCATTTGTATTTCAAATGTAGTTGCATGACTTATTTTATCTGCGTGAGACTTCCTTTCTCTTTTGCAAATGGATATTAAACAGCATAACTAACTCATAGTGTCCTATGAAGCTTCAATAAGAAAAGTTTACAAGTGCCTTGTAGTGAAAGTTCAATAAATGTTAGCCATACGGTTATGATGGCTGAGAGAAGTTAAAAAAACATGTGGGGTAGGGGACCTGAGAAAAATGGCTGGATTGAGTCATTAGTAAGTCTCTGGTGACTTTCAAAGGGGCTGTTTCTGCCAACTACAAAAGCAGGAAGGCAAAGTGCAGCAGGTTAAGGGGTAAATAGGCAATAAATACTTGCCATACAGAAATCAATAGAAGCAGAAATCAATAGAGCTACGAAAGTTCATCCATTTGAGAGACTGGAAGGTGAAAATGAAATAAGTAAAATAGTAATATGATGAAACATGTTTTTTTCCTCATTTAAGGAACGAGTAAAGTAACCCTGGAGAGCAGAAGACATTTAACCTACGGGGGTGGAGGAGCAGGGTTTGGCGAGACTGAGAGAGCTTTAGGTTAATGCCACGAGTCGTGAGTGAAAGGGGAAAGAGGCCCATTCTTGAGAGAGCAGCACACCATCAGATTCATATCCCGCTGGATTAAGGGCATTTTCTTACTAGACAAACTACCTTTCTATTATATCCAAAGCTAAGGGACCACAGAGAATTATATGACCCCGACTAAAGGTTGCAGCAAGCTGTGGCATTAATGAATTGAGTCTCAGGACCCTGAAATGTGTTTAGCTGTCATTTGAACAAATGGTCTTAAGTACAGATTAGGCCCTGTACGGTCTGCTGCAAGGAATGTAACTGGCATCACTGTATTTATTGAGGATTTCAGTAGGGAAGAACTAAGAACTATGGAAAGTATCAAATGTGACTATGCCAACATAAATAGACATATTAAGTAACTAGAGAAATAATCTGTTTTGTTTCTGGCTTTAATGTAAAAACTGACCTCAGATATAGACTCCTATGTTTAATTTTCAGAAACATTTTTCTGTCCTTACAAAGAGATTGAGAAGCTTGGGTGATCATTTTATTTAATGTCAAAGTCCTATTTTAAAAGCAATTATAAAATAGAGTAGCAAGCAGATGTCTATTCTTTCAGTCTGCTGTGATGAATCAAAACAAATCTATCATAACAATTGTATTAAACTGTGTAATCTGCTCAGTGAAGCAAGTAAGATAAACCAACATATACAATACCCAGAAGGTAGTGATTTCAGTAGTTATAATGAACGTGTTATAATAGTCTCTCATGGCTAAAAATGTGAGGTTCTTGGAATCATATCACAGATATGATTCCAGTTTATCAATGAAGACTTTTTCAACTTCTCTGATTGTCAGTTTCCTCATCTCTGAGATGTAAATAATAATCTATAACCCCCAGGATTAGTGATACAAAGAATATGAATACAAAGTGGCTAACACAGTACACACCACATTACTTCTTAAGAACTGCTATGGATTCTTACGTCTATTTTGCTTAGTTGTTCTTTAAATTTTAATCTCAACTCAATCTGAGGGTGTGAATTCCATGAAAAGGCATCCAAAACCACTTATGAAAAATGCTTTATGTTGGTACATCCTTGAGGACAGACACTACCTGCCAGCAAGTCCAAAGCCAGTTTTCTCTCCTACTTTTGGATGGGTGACTATTTCTCTGGTTAAATATTAGACAAAGGCTGTGGACGGTGGCTCATGCCTGTAATCCCAGCACTTTGGGAGGCCGAAGTGGGCAGATCACCTGAGGTCAGGAGTTCAAGACCAGCCTGGCCAACGTGGTGAAACCCTGTCTCAAAAAAAAAAAAAAATTAGCTGGGCAGTATGATAGGTGCCTGTAATCCCAGCTACCCTGTCTCAAAAATAAATAAATAAATAAATAAATAAATAAATAAATAAGCAAGCAAGCAAGCTGGGCAGGATGATGAGTGTCTGTAATCCCAGCTACTTGAGAGGCTGAGGCAGGAGAATTGCTTGAACCTGGAAGGTGGTTTCAGTGAGCCAAGATTGTGCCATTGCACTCCAGCCTGGGTGACAGAGAAAGACTCCATCTCAAAAAACAAACAAACAGAAAATTAGACCACCTAGCTGGAGTAGTTGGCTTACATCTAATTTTTTTAAGCCTTTAAAAAGCCATCATACCCAGGAAGCTTCACTTAGGAACTGAGACAGGGGAGAGGAAGATTTCCATCTCCCTAATTTATTCACACACTAAATGGCCTGGGAGTTCACATGGCTAAGAGTGTGACTTGCCTTTTTCTTGTCTGCGCACACATATTTGAACTGGGCTGTAATTATGAGAAAATACCATCTTGGGTGCCTTGGCTGGCAAAAAAAAAAAGACAAAAAACAGGATTGGAAACACTCAGCAATTGGACTCACACCCAGAAAAGTCATTTTGTGCACACCCATGCTTTAAATAAAAAGCATGTTTCAAATGTTATAGATGGATACATCCACTGAAAGATTAAAAAAAAAAAAAAAAAAAAATAGTAAACATTAGAGGCATTTTTACTGCTAAAGCCCCAGAAGCAACAATCTTATCTCTAAGTCTGTAACATAAGCACATTAATCTGATTTGCATGTCTTCTAAACAGAGAATGGGTTTGGAGAGCTCTGTGTCATCTCAAGTGAAAATTAGATTAGCAATGTGGTTTAATGTTGGCCAATAAAAGAGAGGAGAAAGTATGTTTAAATAATTTTAAATGTAAAAGAGTAAAATAAATGGAAAATGTACAGTTCTTTAAATAAAAAGTAGCTACTGTTCTATCACAATGATACGATACATTATAAAAGAATACAGTCGAACTTGATAAAGGAATAGGGGTTGAGTCTATTTTTCTGAAACGGAATATAACTTTGGATCTTAAACACTCTCATGGATCTATAACAGCCATGAAAATATTCATTGGTCACTGTACCTAGGGCTTAAAATAAGTTAAGGAAGTGGATGACTGATGAAATCCCCACACATTTTACCTTGTGGTGTGCTTTCCTACATGTTTAATGTATGTAGAGCCCTTTGGGGAATATTGACTGTGTTTTCCAGAGACACATTTTTGAGTTCATCATGTCTTTTATCAATGTTATCACTCAAGAAAGTGGTATTACTATTACATCAATATTTTATAAAAACGTAGGTCATTTCTAGTGACAAAAAGGACTTTAGTTACTAAACCTGAGCTTCATTTTGATTTTATTTTTCTGAGAAACACTTAGTATTACATCGAGTTTCAAGTAGATTTTTTTCACATGTTAACATCTCTCAGAAAGATCATTTTTTATCATGTTCCAGATTGATTTCCACCATCAACACCCTTACCTCTTCCTGCCTGAAAATAAAATATGAAATATAACAAATAAATTGCAATCTATTTTGGTAAATAAAATGAATTTAATGATAAAGAACAAATTGGCTCAGGGCCCCCAATTCACTTGTTCAAAGAGGGAAGACACTAGGGTAAAGTCATACTTCCTTTAATTACATAGCTTCAGATGTCATACAGCGTCACTTCTGCTTCATTTCATTGCTGTATGCAGTTGTAAAGTTCTGCCCAGCTTGAAGGGAAGGAAAAATGGACTCTGCCTTTCAATGAAGGACTGTTAATATAACACTGTAAGAAATGCATGTGGGACAGGTTGTATATTCATTCACTCTTTTTTGAACAATACAATGTCTGATCCCGGGCCTCCCCGCTAGTTGGGTGGAACATAGGCTACATTTAAGCCCTCACTTCCTTCCTTGGCTATCACCCTTGCACAGTGAACAACCTTCATAATCATACATGAAGACCTTACTTAATGGGTCAAAGAGACCTTTGATATTACTTATGCCTCTCTTTACCTATGTGACTTGAGAAAGTTATTTGAATATTCTTTATCTAAATTTTCATACTGTATTGCAGTGAAAATTAAATGAGACAATACTTCTAATGTGAATAACACAATGCTCAATATGAGTTTTCTCTTATCCTTATGTGAACAAATCCATTAGATTTAACCATATGAAATTGCCATATTTGAAAGTAAAAAATAGTTAAATATAGGCAATTTCACTAGATTTCCCAACATAATAAATTTTTATTGATAAATCACAAAGCAGTATTTTATTCTGTTAAACCATAAAAGATCCTCAACTTGCATAGAAAATATGTCTTAAGCTGTTTCTGATTTTAAATACAGATAACTTATGGACTTAATACTAGAAAACCAAATAAAACCTGTGATTGGAAGAATTGCCCAATTGCCGTTTTTACTATTTGACTTTGGTTCCCCAATTCATTCTTAGTATAAGATGACTCAAAAATTCATAAGCATATGAAAGCCTCTTCTATTATTGTCATGTTTTTAATTGGACTAACATTAATAATTTGCATGTTGGAGTCCGGGCGCAGTGACTCACGCCTGTAATCCCAGTACTTTGGGAGGCCGAGGCGGGTGGATCACGAGGTCAGGAGATCGAGACTATCTTGGCCAACATGGTGAAACCCCATCTCTACTAAAAATACAAAAAATTAGCCGGGCATGGTGGCAGGTGCCTGTTGTCCCAGCTACTCGGGAGGCCAAGGCAGGAGAATAGCTTGAACCTGGGAGGTGGAGGTTGCAGTGAGCTGAGATCACACCACTGCACTCCAGCCTGGCGACAGAGTAGATCTGTTGCCAGATCTACTCCATCTCAAAAAATATATATATAATAATATCATTATTATTATTATTTGCACGTTGGCTGGATAAAGGGATATCATAATATTTACTACTTTTTTCTCATATCTTTTTTCCCCTCAAATGTAAGTTTTCAAACTGCCTACTCTTCTTTTATTAAAGCTCATGCCTTCTCTGCATTCGTTTGAGATCTGCTTCTCAATGTCTAAAAAGTCCATTGTTAGCTCAAACTTTCCCCCTCTGGGCATCAAGATTAGAACCCATATCTTCAGCAATGACAGAACAACCCATTAATCTGTTGTATCCCCCTGGCTCTCTGCCCAGTTTTGCACATTCAGAATGATTTACTGTGTTGAAATTTTCCACATTATTCAGCACTGGCAATCCATCATCTGAGCAAATTATATATCTAGCCTCCTATCAGTCCAAATGTGTTTAGATAATGAAGCTTCTCCAAAGCTTCAGTCATCCCAAAACTGTGTTATAGAAAGGTGCATAATTCACAAAGTCATTGGAAATGTATTATAAAGGCAGCAAGTTTCTCCTTCCTGAAAGTTTTTTCTATGTGCTAGAGAAATAAATAAAATATAAAGTCAATTAAGTTACTTCCTTCAAAAGGAGTAAGAAAAAAATAGAAGTGTGGAAAAATGAATAAATAAGAAATAATTTTATATTTTATTCTTACTTGACACTTTGGCATGTTTCTATTTACATTAAAACCTTATTAATTGCTTAAAGGGTTATCTTTTGTTGTTGCATTGATGTGTGACCCATAGTCAATAAACAAAAGAAAATGACAGAAAATGACGCTGATGTATTTAGGGACAGACAGATCCCATCTGAAAGTTCAGAGTCTATTATGGCCAGTTATTGGTGAGATTTGTCATCCCTGGGGTTCTCTCTCTCAACACTGTTTCCCACAAAGCATTCTCAATACTTAGATTTTAAAAACTGAGCGTTAAAGATTTTCATCAGTTATATTTAGAGTGATCTTTTATTCCGGTCTGCTCAGAATGTTGTAGTTTATACCTGCTGTCCTGTAGCTTGTCTGGTTATTGCCCAAGTCCATCTCAAAAGTATTCTGGTATGGACAATGACATAAAAAAATCACTCTCTCTTTAAAAATTATGTTACCCTCTTCTTGTTATGAAGTCCAAAAAAAGAGACAGATCCATTCATAACCAAAATAGATTAGATCCCTCCAATTAAATAGATCACTCTCTCTTTGTATTGTTAGTGGATAATTATAAAGAACAATAAGTTTGACACAAGTGTAGAGGATTTGTATGATATTTTAACAATTTACTCAAATTTAGTAATGAAGGGGTCAAGAAGTAATGTTTTCATTCCTTTGACACGACTAAGATACAGGAATGAATAATGCAGATCACAGTTCAATTAGCCACTGAAGTCAAACCCTTCAGTTACAGCGTTTCCTCTCTCTCAACTACTGATTTGTTGTCTCCATCATCTCTCTAATAACCCCAGCAAGTGACCTCCCACCTCTATTTGAACATTGCTCCTCCTATACAAAACCTAAACCACCTCTGAAAGCCTCCTAGGCAGGCCTACCACTTAATACAGAAGCTTCTCAACTTACAACAGAGCTACATCCTGATAAACCCATTGTAAGTTGAAAATATCCTAAGTCAAAAATGGGCATTTAGTATACATGATGGGATGTGAAAACACAACACACAATATCCAAAAAGTGCCAGCAACAGAATACACTGTAGAATACTAGCTGCTTACCCTCCTGATCATAGGACTGACTGACAGCTGTGGCTTACTGCCACTCCCCAGCATTGCAAGAGTATTGTACCACATATTACTAGCTCAGGCAAAGATCAGAATTCAACATTTGAAGTACAGTTCCACTTTCACATCATCATGAAGTTGAAAAATCCGAAGTCAAGCCATCCTAAGTTGCGGACTGGACTGCCTGTACGTTCTTTCTTGTGTTGAACAGAAATCTATTTCCACATAACTTCTATTTGTAATTACAGATTCTACACTGTAGTCTCTTTCTTTATAAAGCAAGCCTTAGAAATTTGAAGTATTCAGTCATATTCTTCAAGAGTTTCTTGGAGGCCGGGTGCGGTGGCTCAAGCCTGTAATCCCAGCACTTTGGGAGGCCGAGACGGGCGGATCACAAGGTCAGGAGATCGAGACCATCCTGGCTAACATGGTGAAACCCCGTCTCTACTAAAAAATACCAAAAACTAGCCGGGCGAGGTGGCGGGCGCCTGTAGTCCCAGCTACTCGGGAGGCTGAGGCAGGAGAATGGCATGAACCCGGGAGGTGGAGCTTGCAGTGAGCTGAGATCCAGCCACTGCACTCCAGCCTGGGTGACAGAGCGAGACTCCGTCTCAAAAAAAAAAAAAAAAAAGAGTTTCTCTTCCTGCTTAAACATCTCCTTGTGACTTTTAAAAAATCTTCCAATTGTTTATTTTTCTTCAGTACCTCTGGATAAGATTCGGTTTGTTAATATTTCATTTATAATGTGGTTCTCAGATCTATAGATTGTTTTATGAAGTTTATGTAATATATTTGTTCCCTCCGTTTAGCAAAGTTGGTGTGACATATAAAAAGAAATAATAAATAATACATATTTAATATTTATATTCTAGCATCTATGTTAAGAATTTCATATTCATTGTTAGTCAAAACTAATTCTAAGAAGTAGTTACAGCAATGTTCCTATTATACAAAAGAGGAAATTGAGCTCAAGAAAATTAGGTAAAATGCGACAGATCACTCATGTAAGAAGGTAAGTAGAATATAGAACACAAATCTAGATCTGCCTGATCCCAAAGCCTGCTCTTCACCATCTTAACATTCTACATGTGTGTTTTTTACAGACTACATACGTTTCCATTAAGTTCTTTATTGTTAGAATCATTGGGTTTTGGAGGGTTTTGTTTTTCAGTCTTGTTGGGATTTTTCAAAGTTAATTCTTTCACCCTGCCTATTGGGTATCTCTTGTAACTTTTTAGCATCTATGCATATGATCAATTTGCTGATAATACTCCTATCCAAATCCTTCATGAGAATATGCAACAGCACAGGGCTGGAAAAGGGGGTCAGAGTCAGATTGCTAGAGATTTCCTTGCATACTGGTATTGATAAACACCTTGTGTATATACCAGCTTGTATTTAATTAAGTTATTTTCGTTTGGTCTATGTATCATCTTACTTATTTTAAATACATTATTTTAGAAAACTTTAGTAACATACTCATACTGCTGTGGTTTGAATATGTCCCCCAAATTTTGTGTGCTGCAGACTTAATCCCCAAATGTGTACGTATGTTGATGATGTTTAGAGGTAGGGCCTTTGGAAGGTAACTAGAATTAGATAAGGTTATCAGGGTGGGGCCCCCATAATTGGACTGCTGGCTTTGAGAAGAAGAAAGGCCTGAACTGACAAGCAAGCATTCGTAGGCTCATTGCCCAGAGCCACCTGAGGACTCTGCTCCCTGTATTCTGCTTCAGTGCCCCTCAGATGCCCCACCTCGATAGGCCCCAGGTGTGGCTTAACCTACCACTTCATAAGGTAAAAGCTGTAAACTTTAGCAGCATCTATGTGTGCCAATTCTGCAGCCACAAAGTATGCGGGAGCTGTGGGGATATGGTTTCCTCCACCTGGATTTCAAAGCATATCACAAACAGCCTGGGCTCTCAGACAGAGACCTGTCACAGGGGTGGATCCACTGCACAGAACTACTAGGGCAATGCAGATTAGAAATATGAGGTCAGAGATGAAACAGCCCCCACTATGACAATGCATAGTAGAGCCATAGAGGCAAGGCCACCACACGACTCCAGAAAGATGGAATAAAGTGGGGCTGGAAGAAAAGAGGGCTGATAGTATAATTCTAAGAAAAAACAAATTAGTAACATGCAGAAGAATTGGAGTAATGAGGAAGAAAAAACAGAGGAGAAAGAGAGAAGTTGTCAGAGAAGTTGAAGCATTGAAAAAGGAAAACTTGTTAGTCAATTTTGACAGGACCTTTTGAGCATTGCTTCCTAAGTATTCTCACAGCTTTTCCCTTCCATTTTTTAAACTAATGAAACAATTTGAAACCTTACATTCCAATGTATGTTTTTTGTAACACTTATACAGGCAAAAATGAATTAACAGAGAATACATTTGAACTCGTATGTTAATGTTGTCTTATATTTTCAATATTAGCTACTGGTATTTTTAGTTGTATCTAACTTTTCTGATTTTAAAAATTAAGTTTTTCAAAATAAATTTGTAATTATAACACCCTTATGAAAATATATCTGCCAAAAGGAAAAATAAATGCAAACACAACAAAGAAATTAAATTAATTTTGATAGATTCATATCTTTTTAGGGCACTTCCACTGAAATATCCAGAAAATCTCTTTGGGGTCTGGGAGAAATCTCAGTCGTGATAGATTAGGTACAGGTCTGAAATTTCAGTGTCTGAAATCACAGATGATTTTATTGTCAGAAACTTGAGACCCTTCTCCAATAATGAGTTCAAATTTTCATTAAAGTCAGGAACCGTTTCAATAAAAACAATATTACATAGAAGTTCAAAGTGATGATTACATAAACTACTAGCTCTAGCTATGTCCCATACAGACTGAACTATGAGCCCTGCAGTTAAATGGTGAGTTTCCAATATGCCACAGCTGCAAGGGCTGCTGGCAAAGCAACTCCCTTTGTGTGTAGTTGCATCTACTGGCAATTCGTGAACTGCTGGAAACAAGGGATTACAGCTGAGCAGAGGCCAATGCTTTGGCATGGTAGAGTGATTATGGAAATGGTGCTACCAATTAAAGTATGGTAGCACACAACTTCGGATCCTCTGTGGAATGTGGCTTACGGGAAAGGATTTAAGGATTGAGAAATGGACTGGAAAAAAAGGGAAGGTTTTAAGTTTGGTTCTGTGCCATCCTTATGTGATGTCAATTCCTTGTTTTTCACCTGGCATTCCCAGCTGATGAGAGACCAGAAAGCATTAATTTCTAAAATGAACAGTCTTTACATAGCAGTGGCCTCCACATAAATCACCAAGTCTACTCTTAGAAAACATAAAGCTATTTTCAGAAAGGTCACAGTAAAATGTAGCCATCATTACATGAAGAAAACAATCACATAAGATATTCTAAGCAAACTAAAGGATTTTTTTTTTTGCCTGTAATAATAAATATTTCATTGAGTTGTCATACAACATGGACAAACTATTAGTTTATTTAGTGAAACAAACTAAAGTATAGTAGAAGTATCATGTCATTGTGTCAGAATCCTGTTAGTGCGATTTTCGTCTGTCACTTACTTTGAACCTTGGTTTATATATCTGTCTAGTGACACTAATAATATGGCACACGATTGCTGAGAACATAAGAAAAAAAATGTATGCAATGCCTAGTAAGTTATGTGGCACATAGGGAGGTCCCAATAAATGAGAGGGGTGATGAAGAAATGGAGAGCGTGTAGAAGAAAAAGAAAAACTTGGGAGATAAGTAATATCTATGTGCCTATCTAATTAGTATGCCTAAGAATAATATGATAGTTTTTTCTTTTTTTTCTCATTTCTCTTCCTCTTCCTCCCCCTCCTCCTCCCCCTCCTCCTTCTCTTCTTCAAGACCATAAAATTTTGAAAATATAGAAATGTTTTTGAGTAAGTTGTCATGAGGAAGGTACTTTAGATGAAATTTTGATGATTATAATAAGCAGAGATTGGGAGAAAAATATTGCAGATCATGAAAAGAGCAAAGCCTATGCACTGAATCAGAAAAATCAAGGCATAAAAGAGAATGAATGGTAAACGTGTAGAGCACAGATCGATAATTAGCCTGGAAGGAAGACGGATGAAAACTCCAGAGAAGTCAAAAGATGAAGAAAAGACTTTTGATATAATTTAGTAAGCAAAATGTAAGAAGGCAGAAGAGGTTTTGGGGTAGGAAAACTCAAAACGATACCATAGGGAAAATTTTGTTTGGCCAGAGTGTGAAGAAGGGATTACAAGAGATTCTGAAAGCAGGCAGGGATATTTATAATAATAAATCCTATCAAGGCCAAAACTCACATCATAATCGTGATACCTTTGCCAAACCATTGAAATCCCATTCATAAAAAAAGAAAGGGAAATACAGGTATTCAGGCTAGCAATTGAAAGTTAATTTTTTGTTTATAAAAAAGCATTTAGACATTAAATGTAAATCTCAATAAATTTAATGTCTATATGCTTTTTTTCTAAATGACCTGGATTTCTATGTATGTGTGTGGGGTTTATTTGGGGTTTGGGGTGTTTTTTGTTTGTTTGTTTACTGCTTATTTTGTTTTGTTTTGATTTTTAAGGTATAAGGAAATAAGTACTGACCTGTCTTCACATAGGTATCCCTTTGTTTTTTTCCTTTGGTTTATTTTGTGACTCTCAAATATTAGGGTGCTTAAAATTACTGTAGAGAGTTTTATATGCAATCCCATGCACATTTTATAGGAGACTTCAGGAATTTTCAAGGACGGTTTTGACTATCAGGAGTTTTCAGCACCCTATCTTGATACTACAACTGCTAATAAGTTTATTTTTTTATTCTTTTATTCTATATAAGTTTCTACTCTCATACTTGGAAAAAGCTCAAAAAATATTTGAAAATTTTATGTTTACCTTGTTGGATAATTTGTAAGTTATAGATGAGTTTGTATTTGGGATTCTAAGTGTGTTATCCCACTACTCTATAAATGTTAATTAGTTGTTTTATAAAAAGAATCACCTTTTCTTATGCGAATGAGTGATATAAATGCAAAGCAGTGCTCTCAGGTTAGAGAAGTGACATGATACAGTAGCTTAGTGTCACTGAAGATATAGAAATTTTAAAATAATGGATTCACTCTGACCTAAAAAGAAAATGAAAAATAACTGACATTACAGTCTTGTCACATGCCTTTGGTCGCATAAACATTAGATTTCCTGCTTGATACTGAAACTTACCATTTAACAGAAATGGGTGTTAAAGCAAATTAGTATAGATGAACATTGTGGGTTTTTTTTGGTGGTTGTTGTTTTTTAAGGAGATTGGCAAAAGACTAATTCTTAGTATAGCAAGTTTGAAAACACTAGTTATTTTGTTACATCCTGTTGTTTTTGTGCAATTCACTGACAGTTTAGCATTGATACCCACTGCTGGCCTTATGTTCTCACATCTGCTGTGTAAAGAAAACATTTTTCCCTTAAAGTAGCATCCACCAACCATACTAATTGTCTTCACTTTTGGTTCATGTTAAGTGTTAGATGAGCAATTTGTCTTTCAAGGCATGTAAATGAAATCATTTGACTAATGCAATGGCTTTCTTTTCAATAGGATTCAAAGAGTTTGTAGCTCTAGGACATTGAGATCACCTTCCATCTGAATACTTGCTTCTATTAAATCTAACCCAAACTGAATTTATACAATGCTAAATGAAGCAGCTGAAATGCAAAATGATCCATCAATTGACTCTTCTGTCTACATGACACCAATGTAACTGTTTAGAATAAAAGTTATTTATTGCTCATTTGTATGTCCTATAGACACCATTATCAAGACGCATCTATGACTTTCCCTTAAGCACTTTTATATTTCAGTCTCCTGAGAACTACACATTTAGAACACTTCTGAATTATTTTCATTGCCATTTCTCATTTGACTCATAAACTATTTTAAGTGTCTTTTTTTCATTTACAAACATGTAAGAATGTTCTCATTACCTTGTTATTGATATCCATCTTAATTCTGCTGTGTTAGGATACTATATCATATATGACTCTGGCCTGTGAAATGTTTTGAGACTTTATGAAACAGAAGACAATCACTTATGGTAGATATCTATATACTTTTGGGTTAAAAAAGTGAATTGTGCAATTATTAGCTACAGTGTTCCATATTTGTACACTAGGTCTGATTTGTTAATTGTGTTATTTAAATCTTCCATGTCGAAGATTCTAAAAGATCTTTCAAGTCTTTTGTTGTTGCTGTTAAGCTGTTTTGTTGAAATAGATATGTTCTAGATGTGTTCATATCCCTAACCATTTATTTCCTTTGCCCCATCCCCATGTTTCTGGCTCTTGTTTATATGTATTTTAATTTGCATATTTTAAAGACAGCAAGATGGTATGATTATTGTTTTATATAATCAGTATTCATTTAGATTTATGTTTATGTTTACTATGTCCTTTTTTGTTCTTTAGTAATTCTATCATTTCTCTCCTTACATCGGAAGTAATTTTTTTTTGCTTAAAGAACTGTTCATAGCTTTTCTTTTAATGTAGGTTTATGGTTGACAAATTCTCTTTGGTTTTCCTTTTCTAGGAATATCTTAATTTTGCCTTAATTTTTGAAGGATATTTTCACTTGATGGCAGTTTTCATTTTAGCGCTTTAAATATGTCACTCATTTGTCTTGATATATATTCATTACTGCTGAAAAGGCAGCTGTCTCTCGTTTGCAGTTGTAATGATCATGTATCTCTTCCTTTGGTTACTTTTAAGACTTTTTTTGTATTCTTTGGTTCTCACAACTTTTTAAACGATGGGGTTAGGTATGGATTTCTTTGTATTTACGCTGCTTTCGTTTATATAACTTTTGGCATCATTGACCAAGAGGCTTTCCTCAGTTTAGGAGATTCTTGACTAATATTTCTATTAATATTGCCTTTGTCCTATACTTATAGATTCTAATTTTACTGCCTAAGAGTCTTTCACCACGTTCAAATGTCTCATATTTTTTTTGGAATGTTTCAAATTGTTTTCTCTACTCTTCAATCTGCATATCATTTATTGACCTGTATTTCAGTTAATTAATCACCTCTTTTGGTTTTTATAATTCTGCTAGCAAAACTCTCTATCAAATATATGATTTCAGATGTCCCATTTTTTTTTACCTATAATTTTCATTTGATTCTTTTTATAGATATTAGTTTGCTGGTAAAATTCTTTGTCATTTATGTTCTTGCTAATAACCGTTATTTTAAAAACCTGTTTCTGATTATGATATCTAGGTTCCTTGGGGGTCTGACTTGATTCTTATTTTTTATCATGATTTTTTGTCATTCGCTTCTGTCTGTTGGCCACTTTTCATTGAATGCATGTAGAATTATAGAAGTTCTGGATTTTATCTTTCCAGAAAAGGTTTGCTTTCCTTTTGATAGACTGTTAAAGCAGGATCAGATTACCTTGATGCAATTTTATTTTGAGATTGTTCAAGTTCATTCCCTGTGAGGTATAGTTTATGTCTGTTTTGCCCTTAATACTATACTATAGCCCATGGAGGGTTTTAGTTAAATGCCAGTGCTATTGTCCACAGCTTCTACTCTTGGGTGGCCTTTGGTACTGCTTAGCTTCTAGCCTTGGAGCAGCCACTTTTTGTTTGGCTTGTTTATTTCTTTCTCCATAAATCTTTGGAATCCGCAAATTATTATTATTTTTCTTCTTTTTGGCGGCAGGGGGAGATGGAGTCTCACTCTGTTGCCCAGACTGGAGCGCAGTGGTATAATCTAGGAATCAGCAAATTATTTGAAGGTAAAGATCAATAAAGAATACCACTACAGTAGCCCTGCCTTATGTATGGGGGATATGTTCCAGGACCCCCAGGGAATGCCTGAAACCTTGGAAAGTATTGAACCTGATTGCTATCAATTGAAACATGTTCCACTTCATGTCTCACTCCAAAATTTAATGCCTTTCCATTTTAACTAAGCACTTATCCTGCACTGTGGCCCTAACTTTTACAGTTTGAGGTGTGACAGCAAAACTGGCATGAATTTCTTTATACTTCTTCACAATTTCACAGATAGATTTGTACTTATGGTTGATCTTAGTAACCTCAGTATATGATATCTTTTCTTTCCTTATTGAGAATTCTCACTGCTACACTTAAAGGAAGCACTGTACAGCTTTTGTTTGGCATATCCAAATCACAGCATCACTACTCTTGCATTTTGAGGCCATGATTCGGTATAATAAGAGTAACTTGAGTCCAAGCACTGTGATGCTGTGATAACCTGATAACCCAGTCAGCTACTAAGTGACTAACAGGCAAATAGTGTCTACAGTGTGAATAATGCTGAACAAAGGGAAGATTCACTTTCTGGGCAGGACAGAGCTGGAAGTTGTGAGATTTCATCAGCTACTCAGAATAATGTGAAAAATTTAAATCTTATGCATTGTTTATTTCTGAAATTTTCAATGTAATATTTTTGGATCTTGCTTGACCACAGGTAACTGAAACCCAATAAAACAAAACCGAAGGCCAGGCACAGTGGCTCACGCCTGTCTGTAATCCCAGCACTTTGGGAGGCCAAGGTGGGCGGATCACATAAGGTGGGGAGTTTGAGACCAGCCTGACCAACATGGAGAAACCCCACCTCTACTAAAAATACAAAAGTAGCCAGGCATGGTGGCGCATGCCTGTAACCCCAGCTACTTGGGAGGCTGAGGCAGGAGAATCACTTGAATCCGGGAGGCAGAGGTTGCGGTGAGCCAAGATGGTGCCACTGTACTCTAGCCTGAGCAACAAGAGCGAAACTCCATCTCAAAAACAAACAAACAAACAAAAATCTGAGGCTAAGGAAAGATTACTGTATTTTGTCTCCTCTAGTCTATGAAATGTCCAGTTACTCTAAGCCACCATTTTTCGCTTGTTTTCTAGATCCTTCAGCATCACCCCTCCCTGCATCAAACGGTATAATGCATTTATAATACACAAATGCAGAGGAGAAAGCCAGGCTCCCTGCAATAAAATTCCTTTCTTTCTAAGATCTTGCCTTTGAAGTTTGGTTGCCTTGGCTGCTGTCTCAGGCTTCCAAATAGCAAATTTAAAAATCCAGAGTTCCTCCTGGTGGGGTGGCTTATGCCTGTAATCCCAGCACTTTGGGAGGCCAAGGTAGATGGATGGCTTTAGCTCAGGAGTTTGAGACCAGTCTGGACAACATGGTGAAATCCATCTCTCCATAAAAACAATACAAAAATTAGCCAGGCATGGTAGCATGCACTTGTAGTCTTAGCTACTCTGGAGGCTGAGGTGGGAGGATTGCTTAAGGCTGGGAGGTGGAGGTTGCAGTGAGTTGAGATGGTGCCACTGTACTCCAGCCTGGGGGACAGGGTGAGACCCCATCTCACAAAACAAAATCTAGAGTAATTTTTATTATTGGTAGGGTACTGGCCTGAATCATCTCTCAAATCACTGAATAGAACATAGTCTCATAAGAATTATCTTTTAAGCCATGGCGTAGAAGTATGGTTAAAGAAGCAGGGGGTGGGGGCAGTGAGAAAGAAAATAAAATGAAAATATAGAAAAAATAAACCTCAGAAATGTATTTGCAGTAGAAAATCTTTGTCCATGTTAACTTCTGTCAGTACTATGATGATTATTATGTATCATCCTTTTTAATTTAACCTCTGGTCTGCATAGTTTCAAGGTAGTATTTGAAAGAGATACAAAGGCAGATTGTTTCAAACCAGGAACAAATTTCTGGCCTCTGATTGCCAAAGTTCTAGAAAATGACTCCCTACATAATATATGAAATTATTGGAATTAATTCTAAATCTTGCCAAACTATTTTTGAATAGAATGAAACAAGATTTTTGCTCAATTCTCAAGCTATAGAAAGATAAAAATCCACTATTGATTTTAATTTGACATAATTTTAAATGAGAAAAAGTCATTACTTTTGTTTCTTATAAATTTAAGAAAGCTCTTATTTATATTACATAAGAAATAATGTGAACATTAGTTTGCCAAAACAGGGAATTAACCATTTGAATGCTACCACAAATTCAATTAAAGGTAACAAAAATCAGAAGGATCTGAAACTACCTTTGTCAGTGTAAGGCTGTAACATGCTTGAACGCAGTTGAATGCCTTAACAGCAAGACTGTGGAATTTAAATTCCATTTCCTATTAAAAGGAATCAGGACTCCTTAGAGAAATGGCTGCTTCAAGTCTAGAGTAGGAAACATCAAAATCAGCCCGGAAGACGTTGTCATACTAGAAAGCAAGGAATATTTGATAGACTCTTCGAATCTCTTCAAAAGGGCTAAGGCATCAACTAGAATAATTTCCACAATTAAATATTAACAGTTTGAACATCAGTAAGAATAATAACGGTAACATGTTTAAAGTCATATGTTAATAATGACATGAAATATAAAAAACAAAAAAAAGTTCTTCTTCAAAAGCTGATAGGAAACAAACTCCCTATTTTGAAAATTAGCAAATAAAGGAAAATAATTAAGTATTTCTGTGGCATTTGGTATGTCAGCCTTTCCTCGGGGTAATCAAACAGTATTAACGGATGAACATTTATCCATGCTGAAATATTTCAGCGAATACATACAAATACATGATAGGACTAGAATGTCACTATATTGTAATCTAAAATAAAATCCTTCATCTGGGCAATGATAATTAAGGATGTCTACCATTTCAAAAATAGACAAACCCACACTATATATTTTCATATGTAAAAGTACATAGGTAATTTCTCATGGTGGAAAAAAGCACTACCTGTTAGGTAGCCTTGCCCCTCCAAAATCAAACTTAATCTTATCAGCCTTGCAGAGGTAAGTTAACTACCATCATAGAGAAAATACAAGAGCAGAGTTACCTACTAAACAGCATCAACAGGATAAACCAGTGATATCTAAATTGTGGGAAATTATATGGAACAAATATTCTGTTTCATTCAAAATAAATGATAAAAAAGTAATCTACATATTAGAAATATTAAGAAAACTCATGTGTATATGAACTTTATTTGGATCTGAAGTCAAAGTATTAAAATACCTTTATGAGAAAATTGAGGGGAAATGAATATTGACCAAATATTTGATGAAATTACTATTATTAGTACATGTTTAATAACTCCTTATCTTTTATGTATATAAGCTGACATGTTGATGGCTAAAAAACATATATTTTGGATTTTCTTCAAAGCAATCTGTAATAAGAGGAATTAATAGAAATGCAATGAAACAAGTTTGACCAAGAGCTCATAACTATTGAAGCTAGATGATGAGTACATGCAGATTTATTACATCGTTTTCTCTACAATGCCATCATGTGCCACATAATAACATGTCAATTAATAACAAAATGGATAAATAGAATGGTGTTCCCATAAGATCACAGTGGAGCCAAAACATTTCTATCACCTAGTGAGTCGTATCTGTAATAATGTTGCATTGCAATGGATTAGTCATGTGTTTGTGGTGATACCAGTATAAACAAACATACTCTGCTGCCAGTCTTATAAATGTATAGCACCTATAATTGTGTATAATACACAATACTTGATAATGGCAATACGTAACTGTTGTAGGTTTATGTATTTACTATACTTTTTATCGTTATTTTAGAGTGTAGTCTTTCTGCTTGAAAAAGAATGTTAGCCTCAGGCAGGTCATTAAAGATGTATTGCAGAAGAAGCCATTGCTATCATAGATGTATTAGTCTGTTTCCACACTACTATAAAGATACTACCTGAGACTGGGTAACTTACACATAAAAGAGGTTTAATCAACTCACAGTTCTGAATGGCTGGGGAGGCCTCAGGAAACTTATAATCATGGCAGAAAGTGAAGGGGAAGCAGGTACCTTCACAAGGCAGCAGGAGAGAAAGAGTAGGGGAAAACTGCCACTTTTAAACCATCAGATCTCATGAAAACTTCCTCACTATCAGGAGAACAGCATAGGGGAAACCGGCCCCATGATCCAATCACCTCCCACCAGGTCTTTCCCTGACATTCAGATGTGGGGACTACAGATGAGACTTGGGTGGGGACAAAGAGCTAAACCATATCAATAGGAGATGACAGTTCCATGTGTGTTATTGCCCCTAAAGATCTTCCAACGGGACAAGATGGAAGGTGGAAGGCAGTGATATTATCTTGACTCTCTGTAGGCCTACACTAACATGATCATTTGTATCTTAGTTTTTAACAATAAAAAAAAATTACAAATAAACATAAAAATTTTAAAAATGGAAAAAGCATATAAAATAAGAATAAAAAGAAAGAAAGCATTTTTGTACAGCTGTACAGTGTTTTAAAAAATTAAAAAAGGTTAATGAAGTGAAAAAGTTACAGTAAAGTAAGACCAATTTTTGATTTAAGAAGGCAAAACTTTTTTTATTTTTATTTTTATTTTTGAGACAGAGTCTCGCTCTGACACCCAGGCTGGAGTGCAGTGGCGTGAACTCAGCTCAGTGCCACCTCCTCCTCCCGAGTTCAAGTGAGTCTCCTTCTCAGCTTCCCCAGTATGTGGGACTACAGGAGCCCACCGCCATGTCTGGCTAATTTTGTATTTTTAGCAGAGACAGGGTTTCACCATATTGGTCAGGCTGGTCTTGAACTCCTGACCTCAGGTGATCCACCCTCCTCGGCCTCCCAAAGTGTTGGGATTACAGGCATGAATCACCGTGCCTGTCCAGAAAAACATTTTAATGTAAATATAGTGTAGTCTAAGTGTAGGGTGATAATACAGTCCACAGTCATGTACAGCAATGTCCTAAGCCTTCAAATTCAGTCACTACTCACTTACTGACAGCAGAGCAACTTCCAGCCCTTCAAGCTCCATTCATGGAAAGTGTCCTATACAAGTGTACCACTTTTTGTCTTTTATGCCATATTTTTACTCTTTTTTAAGGTTTAGATATTTTTAGATACACCAATACCATTATGTTACAATTGTCTACAGTATTCAGTAGAGTAACATGCTATATCTGTTTTTAAGCTAGGAACAGTAGGCGATTCCATAGAGCCCAGGTGTGTCCTGGTTGTACCATCTAGGTTTGTGTAAATACACTCTGTGATGCTCACCCAGTAACAGAATTGTTTAATAATGCATTTTCCAGAACATATTCCCATCATGAAGCAAAGCATAACTGTAAATAGAAAAAAATTGAAGAAATATAACACTGTATATTATTTTAAGCTAAGTAAAATAAGGAGCATTTAAGAAAATAATTTAAACTACCCAGTTCTTCTCAGGAAAGTCATCTCTCAAAATTCGTATTCGGAAAGGCTATTTGTCATTACCAAAATGGTTTTCAAAAAACAATATTTCATGTTGTCATGTGTAATCAAGTTCAATAAGCTTGGGCAATTTTTAATCAGAGGGAGAGAACCACTTAGGCTACTTTACTACCCACAAATACTCTAATGAGGATCAATCACACCCAATTAAAACTCGAGGAATTATGAATTTTTAATAGGCTTATCATGAGATAATTCAACTGCTAAGTCATCTTTAGGTTCATGCTAAGGAGACTCGCTCAAACTGGAAACGAATCATCTTCATGACATCATTTTCAAAGCTGTTCTTCTCTGAAACAAGCACAAAAAACTTTCCAGTTTGAACCATAATTAAATTGTCCATATATTTATTTGAATCTTTCTAGCTTTACAGTGCTCATGTGAGCCCATGTTTACAGTAAATGGAATAGCTTTGGTGAAAATAATGACTATAAATAAACACCTGAGTGACTTTTTGTATATTCCCTTCAATAGCTTAACCTGGCCCTCCTCCATGCCCCTCATTTAATCAATGGTTCATAGTAGAGCTTGCTATTTATTTCACTACAAATCAAACTAAAATAACAGAGGAGATGAGCATTTTTACCTCTATCTCATAATGGTCAAGAGAAAATACTTCAGCTTTAGACCATCTAGTTGGACATTTTCGGGGTGAGCAGCATCAGCAACCTCCCCAAACCTTCTTTTCCTCATCTATGAAATCATAAGAGAATCTTGCTTGTATGTTCAAGGTAAGTGTTAAATGAGATATTACATAAGAAACATTTTAAACAGCGCCCAGTGCATATGGCTCTTCAGTGTTCACCTTCTGACATTGGTGTGAAAAAGACAAACGTTTTCTTCTGTGACTGAAACACATGATTTACAAACATATTGGAATGATACTATCATGTTTACTCTCCCCCAGGGCAAATCAGTTCCTTATTCAGTGTGAGTACTTGTGAGTGTGCAGCATGTACACCCATGTGTGTATGTGTGTGTGTTTAGTGTGTGTGGTAAGAAGGAGCATGGTGGTGCCTCTGTTGATTATTGGTTTGGGAATATTTGAGAGGATGAACTAGAGGAGAGGAAGGTTCTAATCAGATTGTGTTTGGCAAGAGTATCTACTTCTATTTATTTTTAGATCCGATGAACATTTAAGAGCAACTTCTCACAGCGTTGAGAGGAACAGTCAAGGATCCCTGTTGGAAACATTTGGCAGAACCCCAACCAGCAGCCCCATCTTCATTAAAAATGTTCTCTGTTTTGCTAATTTTATCCACGAATAACTATTTAGACATGACTTTCCCCTAGCTTTTTTCACCCTAGCTGTGGTATATATTTTTTGTAGTATAATTATGCTTGTATTATGAGTATAAATAAGTCATTAAAATATACAAACATAATGCATAATTAATTGATGTGATTACAATAAGGAACAAGCAGGCAGAATACATATTTGTATATAAGGGTGTTCAAGCAGGGAGGCACTGAAAACATTAGTTTAGTTGGCAAAGAGAATAGCAAATCCACTTATTAAACCTACAAGCAGATACACCATGTGATTAATGAATACATTTCTCATTCTGATTCTATGCATATAAAAAATTAGCAGTTTTATAGATGCCTTCTAATTTTCACAAGTTTCAAAAAGAGGTATGATGATCCTGTGCTATCAAGCAACATGTTATATTATAGACTGAAATTATCAAATTCCAAAAAAGGAAATACCTTAAAAATCTTATTCTAATGTTTTATGTCAGGTCAAAATAGCATTTGTTTTTCAAATAGATACATATGCAGTGTGGTTTATTAACCCATGAGTAACTCTCCTCCATTTGTAAGCTAGCAAATGAATTTCTACATTCATTCACCTATTCAGTTACCTACCAGGTGCTGTGTGGAGTGCCACATCGGTGTGTGTGTGCATGTATGTGCATGCAAGTACCCACACATACATGTATCTGCACCCTCAGGAGGTGTCTTTGTAATGGTAAACTTGGGTCATATGATATATGCTTATTTACCATATTACTTTTGTGTTGCACAAAGCCATGAAATAAGATGGACTGCTTAATATTTTAAATTGAAAAATACATTCTCTTCTGCAAGTACAAATAACTCTTTTTTAATAAGTCATTGGATTATGTATTTGAGTTTCTGAAACTCTATTAACAGGACAGACACTTAGGCAAATGAGATATTTCTGTAGTTTCTCAAAGCTTGCAAGGTTGTTGGAAAGAGTCAAAGGCTTCCCTTTTTCCAGCTTATGTTACAGTGTCATGAGTGGAACAGCTCAGTTTTCGAAGACAGGCACTTCAATTTCTCCTCCAAAATGTCGAGTACTTAGGAGCCTTTCCAAGTTTTTGCTAAGGTCCTCTGACTTGTACTCCTCTTCCTCTGGGAGAAGGACATTTCTTTACTGATAATGAAGTTGACTTTTTTGAGGTTGCCTATTCGCGTGGCTAGAATAATGGCCTTATATATTGTGTCCCATTACTAGATATCTGCTGCTACCTGAACCCAAACATTCCCTCCTTTTTTGTCAAGACTCTGCCCACACTTGCTAAAATAGTTCTTTGTATTCACTAAGGCACTTATCTTGCCTGCTCCCAGAATGGGACATTCCATCTGTCTGTCTAGACTCCTTTCTATCTTTACTTCTAAGTGAATTTTAGATCATCTGTGCCACCCTGGAAGGTATTTCCTTCTTTCCACATTAGCTGAGGCCCTGATTTTTTGACAGTCATCCTCATAAATTAGTTTTTCATGGAAAAACCTAGAAGTAATCAAAGATGAATGGTTATCGTATAGTATTTACCCTTAGGATAAATTTACAGGAATGTGTTAAAGATCGGGCTACAGTGTTAGACTGCTAGGTCTTAGCTAGTACTACCACTGCCTGGCAGTATGACCCTGGAAAAATTACCTGAGTATATTATATTTCAGTTTTCTTTCTGGAAAAGAGAGATGGACAATAATACTTACCTGATAGAATTAAATGTGCTTAACAACAATTCTTAGTGTTATTATTTCCAGGAGTAATATTCAAAATATTTAGCAATTGGTATGGATAGGCATTTGCTTACTAGGTTGCCAAGGTCACTGGCAAGGGCACCAGCTCCTCCTTGAGATTTCATCCCCGCTTGTTAGAAAGGACACTTGGAATGGAGGCTGAAATACAAAAGGCTACAGTGAGATGGCATGTCCCAGGATGAACCCAGAGCAGTGCCGGCCACCTTAGTGAGGATCGTGGTTGAAGCTAGGTGAGCTTTCTTGGGTTTTTGAGGGAACGGAGAGCTGTGCACTGAAGACAATAGTTTGAGGTAACTGAAATAGGTACCTACCAATCAGAACGGACCCAGACTATAGTGCTGGCTCCTGGAGGCTCCTTACTACACCTTTTATTACTGGATTAAGAGGATATCTAAGGATGAGGTGGGGTTCAGAGTAGCAACTATTTACCAATCAGTATGACCGTACCTGAATATTTGTGGTATATCAACCCTGATTATTCCCTAAGTTATATTTATTAAGGCCATCACCAAAATAGGCTTTGCATATCTAAGAGTATGAAATTCAGACACATAAGTGAACAAGACTTAACTGCGTATTAATTCTTAGAAATGTGTTACCTGGAATGTCAATCTTATTTGGATATCTATGTTTTGAATCTTTTTTCCAGTTAAGTAAAATAACAGTCCTACAATATTATGTGTGATTAGATCATTTCTTTTCAAATATTAAGAAAGTGCATTTAATCTTGAAGAGAATGATGAGATATCCAACTCAGCAAACACACACCCTTGGTTGCCTGGTAGCAGACTTACACAAACTCAGAACAAGCATTCATACGTAACCTCTGGCAGTGATAAGAGATGATCTACGAACAAAAACTCTGAATGAAAATGCATTGTTTTCTGCTTCAATGCATTTGTGCCCTGGGATAACCAGAAATAATTATTGAAACAAGCCTCTTGTTAATAATAATTACACTTCTTTCTATGAAAAACAAGAACAAACAGCAATTATCTATAATTTCTCATTTGCAAAACACTCTCATTATGCTAAGACTCCTTGTCTGTGTTTGATATTATTATGTTATATGTGTTAAAAAGACTCTATAGGTTTTAAAAAAGTATTTCAAACTATATTGAGCAGTGCTTGATTGATATAATGCAAGCTTAAACAGTCCCTATTTTAAGACAGAACAGCTTCTTTGGCCAGCATAAGTTATCGAAGAAGTAATGTCTTTTGGATTCCTTCAAAGAAGGCAGATTCAGTAACCAAAATAAATACACACTGTTTCTATACCAGCAAAAACTGGATCAGGAAAAAAGAAGCAGAGATCAGCCTGGCAGTCATTACAAATAAATTTGTAAGAAAATATAAAGATATGAAAATAAGGAAGCATTTTCATTTTGATACATTTTACATTATGATAGGATATCCTATCACTCCTACTTGGTATAATTTTTACTCTATATTACCCGATACTTATGTGGTTAATTTATATATAGTAATTTTGTGTTTTTGCCAAACTTATTCCTATGTGTTATTGCATTTATCTTGATAGATTATAAGCTCTTTGAGGGAAGGAGTAATTTAACTCCCTTTTGTTTCAGTCCTCTGCTATGTTATTCAAATTCATGGTTTGAATAACAGTTTACGTTTCTTATATCACAAGTGGCTGTTTTTCAAACACCTGGTTCAATAGGATGATGATTTTACCATAACGAGTACTATTTTCCTCATCTATAAAAGAGATGATAATACCCAATTCTCATGGTTTCTGAGAGACTTGAACACAATCATGCTTGCAAAGCATTTACCCGTGTCTGGCACAAAATGAAGTTCTCAATACATGCCAATAACTGTTCATTTTTATTAGCATAACTACAGAGTTGAACTTAAGTCATATTCCTTAATTTCATTTTTCTAAAAGGCCAAATCAAATTAATTCTACTTGATCCAAATGGAGGCTAATAGGACTCAATAAAGCCTCTTAAACAAGCTTAGTTGCGTAAGTAACACTATATAAACATAGTCCCAGTATGAGAGTAACTTCAGATTTGAGCAAATAGAACTAAAATGTACTACTGGAAATATGAGTCAGAGTTTCTGTCTCGTAGCCATATTAATTCTTGCAGAATTATTTAAGGTGTGGGCTTTTTTACATGGTCCACACAATGTTGATGTTAAATCTTCATATTTATCAAAGTAAGAAAGTTGAATATTTTAGTTATGAATGGATCATGTTTGTTTCCTCCCTGGAATTTGGTTCCCAGAGAAGTTTTTCAACTTATCTATTGGCTGTCTCTAAAAAATAGAGAGAATTTAGATGTCTCTATGTTTTAATAGAGTTTATATGTTCAGAACATATGTCTATTTTGAACATTTAAAAACATTACTCCCATCTAACTGTAACTGTGTATCCTTTGATCAACATCTCCCCATTCTCCTTACCCTCTACCCACTACCTACTATTCCACTCTCTACTTCTATGAGATCAATTTTTTCAGATTCCACATGAGTGAGATCATGTGGTATTTGTCTTTCTGTGTCTGGTTTATCTCACTTAATATCCTCCAGGTTTATACAGATTGTTGAAAATGACAGGATTGTGTTCTTTATGGCTGAACAGTATTCCATTTTGTATGTAAGACACATTTTCTTTATCCATTCCTCCATTGACAGACACTTAGGTTGATTCTATGTCTTGGCTGTTGTGAATAGTGCTGCTATAAAAATGGGAGTGCAGATATCTCTTCAACACACTGATTTTATTTCCTTTGGATATATGCCAAGTGGTAGGATTGCTGGATTACAGGATAGTGCTATTTTTAATTTTTGAGGAAACCTCATACCATTTTCCTTGAAGGCTATGCTAATTTACATTCCCACCAATAGTGTATAAAGGTTTCCTTTTTTCACAACCTCATCAGCTCTTGTTCTCCTGTGTCATTTTGATAATGACCATTCTAACTGGAGTAAGGTGATATGTCATTGTAATATTGATTTGCATTTCCCTCATGACTATGGATGTTGAACTTTTTTTGATACACCTATTGGCCATTTGTACGTCTTCTTTTGAGAAATGTCTGTTCAGGTCTTTTGCCCATCTTTTTATCAGGTTGGATTTTTCTTTTTATTGAGATGTTTGAATTTCTTACATATTTTGGATATTAACTTCTTATCAGATGTATAGTTTGCAAGTATTTTTTTCCCATCTTGTGAGTTATCTCTTCATTTTGTTGACTGTTTCCTTTGCCATGCAGAAGCTTTTTAGCTTTATGTAATAACATTTATCTGTTTTTGCTTTTGTTGCCTGTGCTTTTGAGGTCCTATCCAGAAAATCCTTGCCCAAACCAGTGTTATGAAGATTTCTCCTGTGTTTTCTTTTGGTAGTTTCAAGTTTGTAATCCATTTTGAGTTGCTTTCTTGTATATGATGAAAGATAAAGTTCTAATTTTGTTCTTCTCCATGTGGATGTCCAGTTTTTCCAGTACCATTTTTCTGAAGAGATTGTCATTTCCACATTGTGTTCTTGTAATCTTTGTCACAAATCAGTTGGTTGTAAATGCTTGGATTTATTTCTGGGCTCTCTATTCTGTTTCATTGGTCTATGAATTGCCATTTATGCCACTACCATGCTGTTTTGGTTACTATAGCTTTGTAGTATATTTTGAAGTCAGGTAATATGATGCCTCCAACTTGGTTTTTTTGCTCAGGATAACTTTGACTATTCTTGGTCTTTTGTGGTTTTATATGAATTTTAGGGTTTTTTTCTACTTCTGTGAAGAATATCATTGATCTTTTGATAGAAGTTGCATTGAATCTGTAGATTGCTTAGGATAGTAGAGGTATTTTAACGTCACTTCTTCCAATCCATGAATATAGAATTACTTTTATTTTTCTTTCATCAATGTTTTATATTTTTATTGCAGAGATCTTTGACTTCTTTGATTAAGTTTATTCCCAGTTATTTTGTTGTATTGTTGTATGTAGCTATTGTAAATGAGATGGATTTCTTGATCTCTTTTTCAGATAGTTTTTTGTTACTGCATAGAAATGCTACCAATTTTTTTTATGTTGACTTTGTATCCTGCAACTTTACTAAATGTATGTATTAGTTCTAATAGTTTTTGGTGGAATCTTTTGGTGGAATATTTGGCATATATATATACAAACACATACATATGTATATACATGTGTGTATATACATATATACATATACATGTGTATATATACATACATACACACATACATATATACATATGTATATATGTATGTGTGTATGTATGTATGTATGTGTGTGTGTATATATATATATGCATGTCATTTGCACACAGAGACAATTTAATGCCTTTCTTTCCAATGTGGATGCATTTTATTTCTTTCTCTTGACCAACTGCTCTACATAGAACTTCCAGTGATTCAATAGAAGTGGTGAAAATAGGCATCCTCGTCTTGCCCCACATCTTAGAGAAAATCTTTCAACTTTTCCGTGTTGAGTATGGTTTTGGCTGTGAGTCTGTCATATATAGTCTTTACTCTGTTGGACTACATTATTTCTATACCTAATTTGTTGAGAAGTTTTTTTTTTTCTTTTTTACTAAAATGGTGTTGGAGTTTGCCAAATGCTTTTTCTTCATCTATTGAAATGGTATGATTTTGTCTCTTATCCTGTTGATGTAAATGATCATATTTATTGATTTGCATATATTGAGACATCCTTTCATCCTTGGCATGAATCCCATGTGATTATGGTGAATGATATATTTAATATGCTGTTGAATTTGGTGTTCTGGTATTTGGTTGAAGATTTTTACGTCTTTGTTCATCAGAGATCCTGATCTGTAGTTTTCTTGGTGTCGTCGTTTTGTGTGCTTTTGTCTGGTTTTGGTATGAGGGTAACGTTAGGCCTGTAGAAGGAATTTGACAGTGTTCCCTGCTCTTCAATTTTTTTGGAATAGTTCAAAAAGAATTAGAATTAGTTCTTTACCTGTTTAGTATAATTCAGCAGTAAATTCATCAGGTTTTGGGTGTTCTTTGATGGGAGACTTTTTATTGCTGATACAGTGTTTATTCAGATTTTCTATTTATTCATAGTTCAATCTTGGTAGGTTGTATGTGTCCAGGAATTAATCTATTTTTCTAGGTAATTCAAATTTTGATATAGAAATTTTCATAGTAGCCTCATATGTATGATCCTTTGTTTTTCTGATGTATCAGTTGTAATGTTTCCTTTTTCATCTCTGATTTTACTTATTTGAGACTTATTTCTTTTTTTCATCGTCTATCTACAGGTTTGTCGTTTGTATCTTTTCAGAAAACCAGCTCTTTGTTTTCTTAATCTTTTTGTATTGTTTAATCTCTATTTCATTTATTTCTGTTCTAATCTTTATTTATTTTTTCCTTTACTTGTTTTGGGCATAGTTTGTTTCTGTTTTTCTAATTCCCTGAGGTGCAACATTAGGTTGCTTATTTGAGACCTTTCTTCTTTTTGATACAGACATTTATTGCTATAGATTTCCCATCTTAACGTTGCTTTGCTCGTATTCCATAGGTTTTAATATATTATGTTTACACTTTCATTCAGCTAAATACATTTTTTAATTTTCCTTTTAATATCTTCATTAATGCATTAGCTGCTCAGGAGCACGTTGCTTAATTTCCAAGTAATTATAAGGTTTTCAAAGTTTTCCTATTATTGATTACTAGTGTTATACCATTGTGATTTGGAAAGACACTTGATATGATTTCAGTCTTCTTATATTTGTTAAGACTTGTTTTATGGCCTAACAAGTGATCTGTCCTGGAGACTATTTCATGGACAGTTGAGAATGTGTATTCTGTGACTGTTGGATAGAATATTCTATAAATGTCTGTAAGCTATTTTTGGCCTAGAGTATAGTTTAAGTCCCATGTATCCTTGATTTTCTGTCTGGATAATCTGTCCACTGGTGAAAATATGGTGTTATATCTGCTAGTATTACAGGTTCAACATCTCAAATTCAAAAATCTGAAACCTGAAATGTTCCAAAATCTGAAACTTTTTGAGCATCAACATGACACTCTAAGAAAATGCTCATTGGATCATTTAAGACTTTAAATGTTCGTATTTGGGATGTTCAAATAGTATAATACAAATATTTTTAAATCTGAAAAAATCTAAAATCTGAAATATTCCTGGTTCCAAGCACTGCAGATTAAGGGATATTCAACCTGTATTTTATCACAGTCTCTCTCTGTGTTCAGATCTATTAATATTTGCCTAATATATTTAGATGCTCCAATGTTGAGTGCATATATACTTATAACTGTTACATCCTCATACTAAATTGGCCACTTTATTATTATAGGATGACCTTTTTGGTCTCTTTCTGAGTTTTTTATTTAAAATCAATTTTATCTGATATGAGAATAGCTACTCCTGCATCTCCTTTGACTTCCATTTATATGAAATATCTTTTTCCACCCCTTCACTTTCAGTCTATGTGTCCTTATAGCTGAAGTGAGTCCCTTGTAGGCAGCATACAGTTCAGTCTTGACTTAATTTTTTCCTTATCTTTTCTTCCATTCAGACACTCTGTGTCTTTTGATTAGAGAATTTAGTCCATTTACATTTAAGATAATTGCTGACAGGCAAGGACTTACTACTGTCATTTTATTAATTGTTTTCTATTTGTTTTATTGATCTTCTTTTATTTCTCTCTTACTGTCTTCCTTTGTGCTTAAATATTTTCATCTAGTAGCATGTTTTTTAATTCATAACTTTTTACTTTTTGTGTATTTATTATAAATTTTTGCTTAGCTACCATGAGGCTTACAAAAACCTTGTTATGGTTATAACAGGTTAAGTTAATGACAAGTTAAATTGATCGCAAAAGAAAAATCAAACTGTACACTTTTACTCCAGTCCCCCCAACATCTGGAATTTTTGATACCTCAATTTAAATCTTGTTATGTTGCCTATTATTGAAAAATCATTGTATTTATATTATTTTTAAGAATTTTATCTTTAAACCTTTATATTAAAGATGTAAGTAACTTACACATCATAGTAACAATATTATTCTGAATTCGTACTTCCTTTGACTAGTGAGTTTTAGAATTTCAGATGTTTTTGTGTTTGTTGCTAGCATACTTTACTTTCAGCTTATAGAACTCCCTTTAGCATTTTTTTTTTGTAAGGCAGGTCTAGTGGTCATAAATTCCCTTAGATGTTTGAGAAAATCTTCATATTTCCTTTATTTCTGAAGGATAGTTTTGCTGGTTATAATATTTTTGGTTGCCAGGTTTATTTTTTTCTTCAGGACATTCAATATATCATTCATTTACTCATAGCCTATAAGGTTTTTTCTGATAAATCTGCTGCTAGATGTATTGGACCTCACTTGTATATTGTTTTCTTCTTTTTTCTACCTGTTTTTAGGATCCCCTCTTTGTCTTTGATCTTTGACAATTTGATTATAATATGTCTTAGGGTAATCTTATTTGGATTGGATCTGGATATGTATATCTCTCTGAATGTTTGCAGTGTTTTCTGCTATTTATTTAAATATGCTTTCTACTACTTTGTCTTTGTCTACTCCTTTTTAAAAACAATACTTGAAAATGTGTTTTTTAAATGCTGTGCCATGAGTCACATAAGCTTTCTTCATTCTTTTTTATTGTTTGTCTTCTGCCTTACTATTTTTACATAATCTACCTCTGAGTTAACACATCCTTTCTTCAGTTTAATTAGTTCTGCTGTTGATGCTCTCTATTGCACTTTTCATTTCATTTATTGTATTTTCAGCTAGAAGATTTCAGTTTATTTTTTTATTTTTTTCTTTCTCTGTTAAATTTCTTTCATACATTTCTGAAGTTTCTCTGAATTTTTTTGAATTTTGCTGAGCTTCCTTAAAAAAGATATTTTAATTTTTTTGTCTAACTCTTTAGGGTACTCATGGGTGTCTCATTTATTTTTCTTGTTTAATTACATCTTGTTTTCCTGAATGTTCTTGTTCCTTGTGGTCAAACATCAGTGTCTGCACACTGAAGAAATAGGTACCTATGCCAGATTTTGTAGTCTGGTTTTATCTGGGAATGTTACTCAATAGTAAGCCTGTTGCAGTGAATGCTTCAGCCATTTCAGTGGCCACCTGCACCTAGCAATACAACCAGCAGTTCTGCCAGTTCAACCAACAGTGCTGCCATCAAGATTCATGCTGATTCCTGTGAAGTTTATCCCCATTCTTTTTTTCCCACTGAGCCCAGGTGATCTAGGGTTGCTGTCACTTCCCGTGATTACAGGGGTGTATAATAGAAGTGAGTTTCCTGCAAAGGACCCCAAAATGATAGGGAAGCTGGGAATCTATCTCTAATTCTTTCTCCACAGTAGAAACCATAGGTTCAGGGGATTTTTCTGCGTGTAGCACTGTGCCAACTTTGGAAAGCAAGGTTACAGTCATGGAAAACACATTAAGCATTTAATGAAAACCTTTTCTTGTTTCTGAGGTCCGAGGGGGTGTCTTAGCCTCATTCATTCATGAATCCTGGGATATTCAAGGTAGTAACCTTGCCAGTGGGTAGTTGCAAGTTGGGTTTCTGTGTTGTGGGGAGTGAAGCTAGGGAACTCCCATTCTGGTATCTTGCTGACATAATTCCTCTGATCAAACTAATTTTCAATATTATTGATATGCTACTCACTTCAAAGATGTAGATCTTTCTAAAATGAAACCAGAAAATTCATTTAGTCATCTATTCAATTTATGAAAAGCAAAATAATCTTTTTAATTATTTATGTAGAAAACTTTTTCTAAAAGTAAAATAAAAGTTTGAGTTAAGAGAATATCCTGTGGTGTTAATTCTTGCTTCTCAGTGAATTTAAGGCAGCAGAATTTCTTGTAATTCTCAAAAAGGTAGTATCATTATAAAAATACTCTAAAATACATCTGTTTAGAATATAAACTTAAATGCCCAAAAACAACTAAAAATGGTTCAATTATAGTAAAACCTTATTAATACAAATGTTTTAGTGGGAATTGTCCTATATATCAGGACAAATTAAAGAAAATGTCAATATTGTTCTTTCAAATATAACTAGCAGGTCAAAATAAAAATTAGTATGCTTAAATCAGAATTTGAATGTCACATGCATTCAAATAATTATGATAAATTACCTTAGATAAGTTCAGATAGATTATCTGCAACTTATTTATGGATCATTAGGCAAAATTTCCTTCATCATTAAGGATATACTATAATCAATTCTCATTTTCAGATATCCTGAATTTATAGAAATGATATGTAAGTTCCTGTCAATTTAGGATTTAGTGTTCTGTGTTACAGAAAATCCAAAAAGTTCACCAGAATTGACCTGCTCTTTTAGAAACACTAGTTTTATGAATTTAATACTTCTTTAAAGCAAATAAATAAATAAATGAATAAATAAATAAATAAATAAAATTAACCAGAAAACCAGTATGTGTACATGATCAAGAATAGCTGGTTTGTGTTGAAATAAGTCCAAAGGTCTGAAATTTGATCCGTTTCTTTTTCTGTCTTGTGACATGGTCTGCAAAGAGTGCTTGGGAAACGTTTTTTGTAAAGGATATGAACAGACAACAGTCGTGTTTGTCGATAAGCAGCCAACAAACATATGAAAAAAATGCTCAACATCACTAATTGTCAGAGAAATGCAAATTAAAACCAGGACGTACCATCTAACAATAATCAGAATGATTACTATTAAAAAAGTCAATAAACAACTGACGTTGGTGAGGATGCAGAGAAAAGGGAATGTTTATACACTCTTGGTGGGAATGCAAATTATTACAGCCTTTATGATAAACACTATGGCAATTTCTCAGAGAATTAAAAGTAGAACTACCCTTCAATGCAACAGTCCCACTACTGGGTATCTATGCAAAGGAAAAGAAATAATTTTATCAAAAAGTCATCTGCACTCGTATGTTTGTTGCAACACTAATCACAATAGTAAAGTCATGGAATCAACCTAAGCATCAACATACCATGAAATACTACTAAGCCATGAAAAAGAATAAAATCCTGTCTTTTACAGCAACATGGATGGAACTGGAAGCCATTATCCTTAGTGAAATGACCCAGAAACAGAAAGTCAAAAGCCACGTGTTCTGACTTTTATAAGTAGGAGTCAAACAGTGGGTACACATGGACATATGGTGTGGGATAATAGATATTGAGGATCCCAAAAGATGAAGGATGGGAGAGGGGTGAGCCATGAAATACCACCTATTGGGTACAATGTACACTATCCAATGATGGTTGACACTAAAATCCCAGACTTTACTGCTGCACAGTTGTGTTTCTATCCATGTAACACAACTACATTTGTATCCCTAAAGCCATAAAATAAAACAAAATTAATTAAATAAAATACGTATAATGTACCTGTGATTTGCAAAAAAAAAAAAAATTATAGGAGTATCCTGCAAACATTTAAATTTCTACAGAATATTTTCAAAGTTTGGAAACAGATAATTTGCTCTCTTTAGAAACTTTATAACATCACAAGATAAAGAAAATATTTGATGAGTTGAGAAGGGGAGATTAAGACAAATGAGTTTTCTTTTTAAATAAAGAGTAATTATGCTTAAAAAAGAAACACAACCGAGTTTGTAAACTATCATGCTAACAGTCCTAATTATTGAGTGTGTCTGGGAGATTAAGACTTTTGTGCTAATAAATGCAAATTATAGCCCAGATGTAGAGATAGATAGATGATGTAGATATAGCTATATAGACAGTTATAAGCAATTCTCTTATCTCAGCCTCCCAAATAGCTGGGATTACAGGTATGTGCCACCAATCCTGGCTTTTTTTTTTTTTTTTTTTAAGTAGCGACAGGGTTTCACCATGTTAGTCAGACTGGTCTTGAACTCCTGACCTCAGGTGACCAGCCCACCTCAGCCTCCCAAAGCAGGTACTGTTTTTAAAGATAGCATAGAGTTCTGTTGCATTTAAGCAATTCCAGACAGAAGTGTATTTGTCTCAAGGGAAAGAAAGAGAGGGAGAAAGAAAGAAGAAAGAAAGGAAGGAAAGGAAGGGTGGGATGGAGGATGGGAGGATGGGAGGATGGGAGGGAGGGAGGAAGGCAAAGGAAGAGAGAGAAAGAGAGGAAGGAAGGGAGGGAGGGAGGAAAAGAAAGCAAAAAAAAAAAAAGAAAAGGAAAGAAAGAAAGGAAGATAGATGACCCAAAGCAAACCAACCCAAGGACCTGAGGATTTCTATTTTGGCTTTTAGTTATATTCTCAGCTGTGTATTCTGTCCCATAGCTGAAGCTGTCAAAGTAAATCTTGACAATTTGGAAAATAGAGGGCAATGTTGAATCTGGAGATGTTTAAAAATTTTATAAAGTTAACTTCCAATACATTTTGCTAAATTGGAAGAAAACTTGAATATAAATTAGAGTTACATATCTAGTTCTGAGTCATGATTTTATAAAAACTGTTCATGTGGGAAAATACTTCATAAACTGGGAAAATAAGTATTCAGTCCAATTAATAGTCCTGCTAATGACATATATTGTAACCCTTGAATTTTTTTTCTGAGAAAAATAACTCAGAAATTTTATAAAAAGGATTTGTGCAATGATATTTGCTAGTATCGTGTCAATTTTTCCTTTTATTCTTGACCACAACTCAGCCCATTATTTGCCACCCAGCCATAATGAAACCTAGATAAGGCAGCCTCGTGTGGAATAACAGTAACAATAATATATAAACATTAATTAAGCACTGTTCAATTCTTTATATAAATTATACCAATAACCAACACCTCTCAATAAATATATGAAAAAAGTTAATATAGTTGTCTTTATTTTAATACTAGAGATTAAATAAAACGTTCTTAATAAGGTCATACAAATAACAGAGGAAGGATTTGGTTTCAAACCCAGGCAGAATGACTGCAGAGTCTATAATCTGAACCTGTATGTCATCTCTGTCTGAGGTAGAACGCTGGCCTACTCACTGAAGATGGCTTTATACTTCCTTTGAAATTCATAGAGTGACCTGTTAATCGAGTGTCAAAATTAGCCTTTCTCTATTATCCAGCTTCATGTGACACATGCTACTCAGATATCTATTAAAAATGGTTAATGATAAAGGCATATATATATAAGCAAATATATATTGACATACACCTGTACATTTATGAATATGTATTCATCAGTAATAATGCAAAATATATACACTATGTATTATTTATATCTTTATTTATCTCAAATACAAAGGGCTTATTTTATTAATTTTAAATAAATTATGTAGGAAACTTTTTTTAAAGTAAAATAAAAGTTTGAGTTAAGAGAATATCCTGTGGTATTAATTCTTGATTCTCAGTGAATTTAAGGCGGCAGAATTTCTTATAATTCTCAAAAAGGTAATATCATTATAAAAATACTCTAAAATATGTCTGTTTAGAATATAAACTTAAATGCCCAAAAATAACTAGAAATGGTTCAGTTATTGTAAAACCTTATTAATACAAATGTTTTAATGGGAATTATCCTATATATCAGGACAAATTAGAGAAAATACAACTATTGTCCTTTCAAATATAACTAGCAGGTTAA
>NW_012115932.1:8273335-8303504 GCF_000951035.1 Colobus angolensis palliatus
TTAAATTTAATTTTATTAATTAATCCTGCTCATTTAATGTTCTTTTTTTAAGTGCCAAGTAGCTATGTTTTTACTCTCCTTTAAAGATTTTTTAAAAATAAGGAAAGCACAGAGAGGATGAGCCCACCTATTTTTCAAAGCTACATTGGCAAATGATTGACTTCCCATTAAAAAGTAACACTCCCACACATAAATACTAAAACTAGGGTCTCTCAGAATGTTTTCAAGGTTTTACAAAGAGAAAATACTGCTTTGACACTTCTTTAAAGATTATGGGTAATAATAGCCACAGGAGACGGAAGAGGCTTTACGTAAAACATACCACCCTGTGAAGTGAGATAGGTATTATTTCACTTACATACTTTTCAGTCATTCTAGCATGTCACAAATTGTTTACAGGTGTGCCTATACTAACAACTACCTGTTTTGTAATTATTTCCCCCAAATGATTAACCTATCATCCAGCCTTATTTATATTTGTCGTTAATCCTTCCCCAGGATACAGATTATTAGGATGCGTTTATTTCAAATATATAAAATACACTTTAAGTGTGATAATCTAATGTACTGAGAGGCCAGCTAGACTGAAACCATCATTTAAAGTTTCCATGCGGTTGTAAAACTAAATATCTTATTATCAACTGAAAAAAAGAAACATTTGAAATTCCTGAGATGAGATTCAACCTCATGTCATCATCTCTTGATATTAAAAGAAAGGATTTTGCCCCAACTACTGTCATAATGTATCACATTAGCTTCTAGCCCGAGGATCTGGGGGAAAGTAAGTGTGTGGAGGTTTGTCTTTTAGAAGACAGAGTCTAAATCTTCTAATCCTTTACTCCACAAAGATGTTTCCTTTAGACTATTTCTTATTTATAAAAACACCTCCTACTAATTGGCATTACTGATACCACTTCTTTTTCCAGTTACAAAAAATAAATGTATACACACAGTTATGATTCCAGTCCTCATGTATCTTTTTATTTATCTTGTCCTGATACCTATCAATCAGAACACCTCCCACTCATATTTATGTTGATTGCTTCACTTTACATTGTTGATACTCAGTTTTAATACAAAGGGAAAATAGTTTCATTTTTAAATCAGTATTTTCATAAACACAAGTTTATATTTTTAAAATTCATTTTCTTAGCCTAAACACTTTTCCATCTTCAAATAAATAAACAAACAAATTGCCATAGTGACCTGGTAAATATTTGGGAATTAAGGATCTTCTTACCTTTGTTATTCTATGAATTTGTTGTAAAGACGGAGATATTTGAAGCTTGTTTTGGAAAGTACAGTAGTGGGCTCATGCACAAGAAAATATTTTTCACAACGGCAATTATCTTGCCACTAATTTGCTTTTAGAGCTTTATGCCTTTCAGCTAACAAACAATCTACATTTGTTTAAATTAAACTACTCTCCCAAAATTAACTTGTTCTACTGGCAAATGAAAAATGTTTTCCCTTTGGATTTGTACATAAATGAATTAAAATGCAGGATGCTTTGAATCTCTAAAGAGAGAAACACTTAAGTTTTCATTCAGAAGCAGACAGCTGAAGTACACAAGAATGTCCACTCATCTATGTATTTCCTAGAGTAAGAAGTTCTTATTACTTGGTGGTCTGCTGATATTAAAAAGGAGAGATGTAAGTTGCACTGGCCAACGCTTATTTTATTGCATTGATGTTAATTTGCATATTTGGTTTAGTTCTTTGAATACATAAGGCATAATTTTACAGTTGTCAAAATGTTGCTAGCTGTTAAAGGGAACGGGGAAGAGCAATAAGATCACAATTACAAGTGCTTCATAGCGTTTATCCAAACTAGAAATTTGTAGAATTGTTCAGTTGCTTTGGAACTAAGACTATAACCTCTAGAATTACATGGATAAATCTTCGTTACAGACCCATCATTTGGCATCAGCTCATATGTACAACTATCCCTGTGACTCTTTTATTAAGACATCTTTATGCCTCCAAATTTTAGCTCAGAAAGGTTACAAAGTTGGTGTCACATAAATGTAACTTGAGTACATACATTATTTAAGTAGTCTATCTGTAATTTTTGTAGAACTTAATAAAGTCACACACTGATTTTGATTTCTTTTTTTTTTTGCCCTTTAATTGGTTATCTGTGCAAGTTATATAACCCCCAGACATGCTTAAATAAATGATGGTAAAAGAATGCTGATGATCCTGTCTGTGACTCACTGCTGATTTTTTTTTTCCATTTTCCTTCAAAACCAACCAGAAAAACCAACAGAACTACTGGATGAAATACCAGTAACATCTCTAAAACTGTTTTGGAGAATTTAATGAAATTATTTTCATATTCATTTGAGAACAAAAAAGCAGATAACCGTAGCAAACTATATATTGTTGACATTACATCAAATACAGAAATCAGTGTCACAGGATTGATATCTTGACAATATTAAATTTGACTATCCAGGAATATGCATGCTTCCTACTTTATTAATTTTGTTTTAATATCCTTTAGTTAAACTTTGTGGTTACCTCCACATAGGCCTTGGTTATTTCATAATTTTATCAAAAATATTTTATCTAATTTTTTGCTATTGATAGTTTTTTTATTGTATTTTCTATTATATTTTTGCTCTTATATAAGGAAATAAATTATTTTGGTACTTTTAGTAACCAGATATCTTAATGAACTTTTCACCAGGTGTTTCCTCTGTATACTTTAGATGTTTAATAACATGTGCAAGTAAAAATTTTATTCCCTTCAAAGAGTGATGTTTTCTCCTTGATTCTTGTAATATGGGCTAGAAATTTTGAAATATTTTTAAACAGTAAAGATGAAAGGCAAGGTTCTTCCCAATTCCTTAACTTTAATGAAATTGCTTTGCATGTTTCACTCTTAGGTATGGCATTGAAAATGAGTTGGGTTAGATATTCTTTGTTATGATTAGGATGTATAAGTCCTCGGTATTTTTTAATGAAGAATTTTATTAAATACTCTCAAAATCAACTCAAATCAGGCAAAATGTTCCTCATATTTTAATACTGTGATTCATTTTTTTTAAGTACTGAAATTAAACAGTCTTTCATTTCAAATTCTTCTTGGAATTTGCACTAAATATATTCTCCTTTTAATACATTGATAAATTCAGTATGCTAAACTTTATTTCACATTTTGCCTCCATGTTTATAATTGTTGTTGGTCTGGAGTCTTCTGATTGTGTTCTCTCTCAGATTTCCTTACCTGTGTTATGCTCAGTATATAAAACAAATTGGGAACTTTCTTTCTTTGTTTTCCTTTATGCTCCACAGGGCCTATACATATAAAAGACTTTTTTTATATAAACTTAAAGAACTAGGCTATAAAACTACCTATACCTGAAGATATTGTGGGAGACAATTCTCAGACTACTTTTTTCCTTTCAATTTCTTATCTGTTTATTGATCTATTCAGTTTTCTGCTTCTTGAATATGTTTTAGTTTTTTTGTTGTTTGGGATTTTCATATTTTTCAGACTTGCATTTTTCCTAGCCATTCTCAAAATTAAGAAATGTATTTCGGCTCTGATAGCATTTTCTCTTCTGTCTCTTCTTTCTCCTCCTGTTCCCTCTCTCATCATAGAACACTGATGTTGCAATTACCAATTCTTCATCACCACCACTATCAGCAGCAACTAACTTTGGCATCTCTGCCAGCTACTAAAAGGAAATGTTTCAAATCTATAAATCACAAATATGTAGGCTTATCACATGTGCATGATAAGATTCTTGCTAAAAAGTTATTAATTTTGTCAACACTTGAATAATTTTTTATATGTTTGTTAACATCTGATTATTAAAAATATTTTAATTCATTGTCTATTGATCATTACAGGTAGATGTTCCACATAGACAAAGTCATCGATGTATTCCATGTTGGTAATTAAGAATTCCAAACACAGTTGGGAATTACTATGCAGTAATTAAAATGATTGAAATAATTATCACTTAAGGGAAATCAAGCTATTTCTTTTTAAATATATAAAAAGATAATTCCAATAGAATTTCTCCTAGATTGTTTCATAAAATATCTAAAGTTGTACTAAATTATTTTGTTAAAAGAGATTAAGATTTCTTTCTTTGAAAGTTTTTTTCTTCTTTCATATGCCAGAGAGTGCCTTAGGTGCTGAGAATAAGAAAATATTTTATAAAGCAAAGGAGCAAAGAAAAACAACAACAACAACAAACACCTAAAATAAATGTCAAGCAATAAATGTCAAGCTAAGTAGTGTAAGGGGATGCGGTAGTCGGGTGAAGAGGGTTCTTGTTTTTAATAGGGTGATCAAATGTGCCTTTTCTAACGAAGAGACATTTGAGGAGAGCCCTACTAGATGAAAGGCAGGAAGTCATGTTTGAAAGAGGCACTTTCTAGGAAGAACTGGAAGCAAGCAAAAGGCTTCAATTTAGGAAAACATCTGGTGTGCTTGAGGAACAGCATGAAGGGAGATGAGTGTGCCTGGAGCCAAGTGAATGAGAGTATAGACTCAGGGAGATACTTGGGGCACAAAGCAGACCATGCTGGGCCTTTTTGCCCATGGCAAAGCCTTGGGGTTTAAATATGAGTGTTATGAGAAGTGTTGAGTGGGTTTAACATTATTCCAGAGTGTTTGCATGCATATAGAAGAATCGTCTACCGCCAGATATTTCTCATGTTGATCCAAATAGAAATGAAAATATTCCTTGCTTTCTCTAGAGCTAATCATAAAAGGCGATCATCGTCTGCCAAGGAGAGTGGAAAAGTGTGACATAATTCTTCAAATTAGATGAACTCATAGGGTATTTCCTACTTGGACGTCTTATGATTCTGAGTCTGTGGGATGTACAGTATACACTAACAAGATTTATCTTCCCATTCTTATGTTTGTTGGGAAGTAGAAAGTAAGGCAACATGACGTATTGGCATAAAGAAAAGGACTAAAGTCTGGAGACTTTAGTTCTAATTCACACCGTGCTTCCCATTAACTGTAGGACACTGGGGACATTGTGTGTGACTCTTGTTTACTTTTCCAGGCTGTGGCATCAAACAAAAAAATTTTAAGTAGGTAAACTTTAGGATTTTCAGTGTTACCAAAATTATATTATTCAATAAAATGCTTATCCGCATTCACCTCTGCTCATTTCTTTTTCCTTTTTCTCACAGAATTTGTGTCTTCTGCTTGTCGTGCTTGTAAACTTGAGAGAAAGCTGACTTCTAAGAAACAGATTATTTACAGAATAGCTAGCATTTGATACTACTTATTTTCATGATACTTCAGACTTATCAAAAATTAGACCATCTCATTTCCACACCAAAATAACTCCATGTCATAGTAGAACAGGTGTTGCTCCTGGTTTTAATAGAGGAGCAATTTAAAGTATCAGTGTTAAAGAATTTGTTCAGCATCACGTAACTATGCCTATTAACTACATAATAAATCCTAGGGTTTATATAAGCTTTTTCATTAAGGCCAAACTCTGGCTGAAGTAAAATAAAAGTATCATTCAACTCTAAACAGTCTTCCCTAGGCCATCTGACCAAGGTTGTAAGTAGGGGAAGGCCTGGATCATTTATGTTTTATCTAATGGGTGTTTAGGAAGCATGATAGAATGAGGCCAGAGAAGGATATTCCTCAGATTCCCTTATCTTATAAAATAATAGTTATCTCCACTGATCAATCATATTTTATTGTATTTCTTCTGCAGATTAATTTGCTTTTTCCATCAGAACATTTTTTGCTCTAGGTTTCTTCCCTTCCAATCAAATATTTTGGCCAGAGAAAACAACACATGATTTGGGTGCAGAGGTAAGTTGTGGGTCTTAAATACTTAACTCTGAATTATGGCTTCATTGTGCAACTTGTGTAATCTATAGTTTCTGGTGGTTTGCCACTTCCCTAAACATGGTATTCTTATTGTTTCTATCTTCAGCAGTTTTCTTATTCTCCCTCAGTGTGGTCGTTAGAGCATTGTTTTGTCTGATAAAACAAAATCATTCAAGAGCAGATGAAGCGGTAATTACAATCAGAGTTCATACTTGCAGGAGATGAAATAAAAATTAAAAGTACTAACTCTGTGACATTTTGATTATTTGGAAATTCTCCCAGACTGACAGATGACTGTAGGGCACATGGATAAATTTAAATGTAAGACAAGAGGCTCCTTGTAAATCAAACACAATTGTCTCAGACTAGGTTTTACATATATTTGCCAATTCTCTGATTCTTGTGGAATTCTAGGTTTTTGATTGAGAAGTTAGTTATGAATAATGGACATTTTTCAGATTGTTGGTAAAGTGAAAAAAATATGTTTTACAAATGAACAAAAAGAAAGAAGTCTGTTTTCTAAGGAAAAATGAGTGGTACAAGTTTCCACCTTTAAAAAAATTATATGTTTTTTTTTTTTTTTTTAAATGGTAAATCTAATAACAGAGTTCTACTTTTGCTAGATAGGTGGCTCTTCAATTAAGACACCATTGTGTTGAGCAACAAATCAGTATTCATGTAGTCACATTCACTTTGTTCAAGTTCTCCAATTCACACAGTGGGATCTTCCCACATTTTTCAAACAGGAGTGATACAGCCACCAGTTAAATAACGCAAGAAACAAAAATAGTATCCAAACATTTTAGAAAATAACACCAGATATTCTGTGCAAATCATCTTTCCACTCCTCTCTTCCCTAACTTACCTTTTAGTGAGTGAGTGGTAACATTGTGTGGGGAGAAAGGACCAGGAAATGCAAAAGCTTCTACCACTTTTTGGATGCTTTGTAAGAGAATGGGGCAGTTGTAATAACCTTCCATTGATTCAGTGTCTTTTTTTCTAAAATGGTAAATTATTTCTTGCTTAATGATGGAAAAGAATTAAGTGATAATTTGGAAGACAAATTTAAAATGTTTAATTGTGTCATATAACTATAAAGGGTAAGTGTCAACTTCCAATCAATACTAGTTCTATTCTTCTTTAAGGCTTTTTGCAATATTTCTGTTACTTAACAAAACATATAACCGTAGTAATAGTTTTGACTAGTTAATTGTTCCTATTTTAAATTATATGATTTATTGAAATGAGTATCTATTGAGAAATAAGATTTTTAGTTTCAACTCAACCACTGCTTATTTGAGTACCATGGGCAAAAACCTGATTTTTCGTTTTCCTTATCTTTAAAGTGGGGAAAAGAGTATCTGCTACATGAATTCCATAATGGATTAATGGGAAAAACAAAATCCATGACAGAACGTGGTTAAGGAAATAACAACAAAAAAATGGTACAATGATCTGTGAAGAAATGAAATAGCCTTGGCAAAAGTATGATTGTGAACAACCTGAAAGTCAGAAATACAATGGTAAGAATAGGTGTCATTTATTTCAGTGCTTCCTCCATACTGGACTCTATGCTGAGTTCATGCCATGCATTTCTCACTATTACACTATGAGGGAAATAGGAAGGCCAAGCTAGGTTAAATAATTTAATGAATATTAATATACCTCAAAACCAGGACTGTCTGTCTCCAGGATTCTTTAAATCACTACCGTTAACCTTCTTAATAAGTATACCTGCTCTCTCCTTACAACACTTTAGGATGATTGATGTTTTACAAAAGTTAGCTACAATTACTTGGGTGGGATCCTCTTCCACTGTCTCTGTAAATCACCTAACAGAAAATGAGAATAAGCAAACATTTGTACATGTCTGAAAAGATGAACTAGAAATAAGATTACTAAAATTAAGAAGAGTATGTATTGAAGTCAAATCAAATGATACCCCATCTTTATAAATGAGCAGAATTGGGAGGAAGATAGATCTTGGAAGCAGTTAATCAAAGCCCTTGTCATTTGTATCATTTGCAGAAATAGTTATGGGGAAGAAATTTCAAATAATGGAAGCAGAAACAAGTAGTAGTTCTTCTCAGACACAGATTAATTCTTATTTTGTTATATTACACAGTTACCTAAGTTAATAATTTTTTTGCTTATTGATCTAAAAGAAACCACTTATCAGATGGGATTTTTAAATCTTACGGATTTGTTTATCATGTAGAGAAGTCAATGCCCTATGTAGGATTTAAGATCTAGGATTTTTTTTTTTTTTTTAAACAAAATTGGTGAGTGAGAAATCTGTCTTCTCTCTGTTTTTTGTTTGTTTGTTTGTTTGTTTGTTTCGTTAAAGAAAACAAAAAAGGTTTTGAAAGTTGTAATGTTTTAGACTTTTGTAATTGACTTGATAGATTGCACTTAATTGATTTAAGTTCTAAACTCATAACAGGCCTACAAAGTTCTCATTAGACAAACAGTTGGGAGTTAAGTGAAGAGCCAGAAGCTTTTTCTGCAGAGCTATGTATTTGAATGCAAAGCTAGAGGAGTAATTTTTAAAGAAAATATTAGAGTTACCTTTTCTAGGAATGTCTTTTATCAATGAAATATTATTATTGGACGTCCTTTGTTTTATAGTTAAGCAACTGCTGAGAAAATTTTACAACTTAATTTGAATCCCAGAAAAAACAAATTAACTCCATTGGACTTCAAATTAATTTTTCATTATGAAGATTTTTTGTTCTTGGTCTTTTTGTTTCTTATTACTATTTACATATCCTCTTAATGAAGTCTTCCACCACATAATTTTTCCTCTTCTCTATGACAATGAATCAGGCATTCACAGCTTCAAAAGGACACTCACTTTCTTTGTATATTCATTTAGTACCAAAAAACTCAACATAAAGAACACTGACCTCTTTCTGCTTCACATATGTCCTTTTCCTTCTGCTGGTTAATAACAACACTATTCTTTTGGATGTATGGAAGCAAAGGTGTCAACTAACAAGAGCTCCACCATGTTCCTACATCCAGTCAGTCATAGGTTTCTTAATTTCTTCATCTCCAAACCAAACCGAGCATATGATAGCCTTTCATTATAAACTCTCTTGAGATTAATTCCCTTGGAAGAACAACTAAACATATCTTCCCAAGGTGTAGCTCTGATTAGATCATTACTACGTTAATACAAAACAAAAACCCAATCATTCCTAGTAACTCCATCTGTTTTTTGCTGAGTCATTATCAGCAGTATTGATATTCAGTGCAATTTACAATCCACTGCAATCTGCTTCTTTCTCACTCATTCTGTTGATTCACCATATACTCACTCACCAAGTACTGAAAAAGTGTGTTGGCTTTTCCTCAGTCACCACAAAGCTGAGGTGAGAAAATGCTGGGGAGGCTCTTCAGAGAGGAGTCAACAGAGTTCTGGGGCCCCACTCTCACTTCCACCAGAACAGCTTGGTATTTACTCAGCTGACAAATTGAGCTTATTGAAGCTTTCATTTAGAGAATTGAATGGTTTAGAGAGTTTTAAACATTGCTGCCTCTGGCCAACATTCATACCAACCTTTTCCAAACCCGATGCCTGTTGCCTTCCTGCCCCTAAGTATTAAGCTCTTTTCTCTTCCCTGAAATCCCGTCCACTCAATTGCTCTCCATAAAAAAGATGTCCATAGTCAAGTGACATTTTCTCCAAAAAGCTTTCTTGGATTTTTCCCAGGGAACTATGAATTTTTCCTGTTCTGAACTGTTAAAGTACTTTTGCTACATCCCATATTCCTTTGTATTATAAATTCATGTGTGTGTCTTAATTCTTTTGGGGATATGGGGTGATAAGGAGCCTTTTGAGAAAAAGAAAGCGTCTCAGTTTGTTTTAGTGATCTCCCCCTGAGTTTACCATAGAGCTTTGAACCTAATAGTACTCAAATTTATTGACAAAACATATAGCACAAAGAATGTTGGGATGCTAGCACTTCCTGTCCAGGGAACTCACAGAAACTCATTCCTTAGGAATATTCCAGCATGTGACACCACCCTTTAAGTAATTTATGAATAATTATGCTTGGGAATTATAGAAATAAGGTGTATATGTTTTTTAAATTCCTATTTCATTTATATTTTTAAAGTTATAAAATTATCTATAGGCACTAATATCCTAATATTTACTAATTTTTTCAAAATAAAGAGTAAAAACATCAGAATCAATAAGAAGCTTTTAAAAAAGGGTTATATTTTCTAAGTAATCATAAAAGGGGAGTTGATAGAAAAAAAGATTAATGAGACTGGGCGCAGTGGCTCACACCTGTAATCCCAGCACTTTGGGAGGCTGAGGCAGGTGGATCACGAGGTCAAGAGATCCAGACCATCCTGGCCAACATGGTGAATCCCTGTCTCTACTAAAAATAAAAAAAAATGAGCTGAGTGTGGTGGTGCGTGCCTATAGTCCCCGCTACTTGGGAGGCTGAGGCAGGAAAATCACTTGAACCCAGGAGGTGCAGGTTGCAGTGAATCAAGATTGCACCACTGCACTCCAGCCTGGCAACAGAGCAAGATTCCGTCTCAGAAAAAAAAAAAAAAAAAAAAAAAAAAAAAAGATCAATGAGAAGTTTATTCTGTATAAAATAGAAACCTGTAATATATTTATTGGAGAGGCCAACATTTTCTTTTAAGAATCCATTTCTATTTCTTAAATTAGAGTGACATCACTGTCTTCTCTCTATTCCGTGGACTCCAGAGACATGTGCCCTGTGCCTTGAATGGATCACCATCAGCATACCCTCCAAACGTTCTATGGACTTGTTCCTTCCTTCTGACATTCTTTTACAATTCTCTTTTCTTTATGTTCTAATCAATCCATGCTGGCCAAAGCTGCAATTACAATTAATCAATGTTCATATTGACAGAGACAGAGCAATAGTGAGGAACTGCTGATCAGTAATAAACAGGTTTGGGCCATGTTTTATAAATATCTTGCAGTAAGGGAGGACTAGTCTTACTGACTTAACTCATAAATGACTTATAATTTATTTTCAGGCCTTAACCAGGCAAGTGTATCTCAAAACAAGCAGTAAAGTGGCTGTATTTCTAGTGAGAAAAGCAAAAGGTTTAAATCATTATTAAGGGTGTGAGTGAAGTTGGGATGTAGGTGGGGCACAGGGAAAAGATATAATAATAAGTCAAGGTTTATGCAACAATAAAAATGGTACTTTTACTCAGATTTGCAATTCAAAGTCATTCTTTGAATCTAATCTAACTTTAGTTTTCTATCCAGCAATTAGGCCTCATATGTTCCCGAGATAGTCTTTCGAAAATTTTTAACTGGTTAACTTTTACTTACTCCTCCAACTTGTTTATTCTTAAAACAATAATATGTTTAAATCTGCAATTTTTCCTTAATGTTTTCTCTTCTTTACACATATCAAATCCAGTATAAACATTAAGTTCTACTTATATGTGGTTTCTGTTTATGCAATGCATTTACTATTTGCACTATGCAATTAGTACATTATAAATATACTTGCCTATTCTCTGTGTCTTTCATGGGTATTTTATTATCCTCAGCAGGACAAAAAGCTACTTGAGGACAGGAACTAGGTCTTAAACTTTATTCACATCCATATGGTTCTCAAAAAAATACTAAGCACTAAGTAACTACTCAGAATTACTTTTCAATGGTCAGCTTTACAGTTGGAATTATAAGCTCAGGCTTTAAAGGGCCAAGGAGGTAGTACAAAAAAGTAAGATCAACAGATGTATTTGGAAAGACTTTGCAAGTGAATGTAGGCTAGGGTTACATAAAGAATATAGGCCCTGACCCCAAAAAGTAGCCACTATTCTGCTCTTTTTATTGCTAGAGGAAACATGGTGTTAGCACTATCGGGTATTTTAGCTTTTCCAGAGATAGTGTTGTCAAAATGCTATTAGAATTTTTTAAAATTTTAAATTCAGGAAACTATTTTGACTTCAATGCACCATAAAGCAAGTCAGTAATTTGATGATCTATGGTTTGCATCTGTCTACATTTTACCAGTTATGAATGTCAGCTTTATGAAAATTAATACTAATACACTGGTAACTTTAGTAAATTTAACTTCTAGAAGTGTGTATGTCTATATAGTTGATAGTTCAAAGGACAGAAATGCCAATTTCTTGGGTGAAACTAAACTAGTATATATATTGTCAGTTTTCATACTGAGAGGTAAAAATTTTGTGTTCAAATGATAATTTCTAGGATAATTTTCCACAGTGTTTATTATGGAGCATTGATTGCACTAAAAAGAAGCCCAGTCTTAATTAACATATGTAGTTATATCGTTTTCAAGAACAAAATACAGAATTAAAGAAAAATACATAATTCTTGGCCGGGCGCGGTGGCTCAAGCCTGTAATCCCAGCACTTTGGGAGGCCGAGATGGGTGGATCACGAGGTCAGGAGATCGAGACCATCCTGGCTAACACAGTGAAACCCCATCTCTACTAAAAATACAAAAACTAGCCGGGCGAGGTGGCGGGCGCCTGTAGTCCCAGCTACTCGGGAGGCTGAGGCAGGAGAATGGCGTAAACCCGGGAGGCGGAGCTTGCAGTGAGCTGAGATCCGGCCACTGCACTCCAGTCCGGGCGACAGAGCGAGACTCCGTCTCAAAAAAAAAAAAAAAAAAAGAAAAAAAAAAAAAAAGAAAAATACATAATTCTTAATATAAATTGAGAGAAAATATTTTTTACTGGATTATTCTGTAAACTTTGGAATTGAAAAGATGCTCTTGCTATGTTCCTCAACTATTCAATTTCTAGACTTTGACCATTCTCTTCCAGCCACAGCTGGGTGAAGGGAATGAGAGAGAATGAAAAGAGACTTTAAAACTCTGTAGGTACTTGTAGAAATGGGGAAATAATAAATAGAAAAGATGGCTCTAATTTCCTGGTTCTCTATGCTTTCCTATCAATGGATTAAACAAAGAGACAAAAATACCAACAACATAAAAAACTATTTAGCAAAATAGAGAAAAATAGAGGTGAAATACATGTTGGAGCTGTGTAAGAGTACAAACTTATTTTAAGCATTCTCACACACTTCCTTCTTGTTTCAGTATTATATGCTTAGAAAATGTGTTCTTAATGATGGTAAAGGAAATCTAAATGAAAAAGTTTTTACTGTATCAAAAGGAACACATTTGAAAGAATTAGGTGGCAAAAGGCATATCTTTCTCTTAATAAATGATACCTTTACTATGATATATGCTGGGTGGTGATGCACTATATTTACTTTAAATGAAATTCTTTGATGCAATATTGCTTTGATTTATTGGGTGGTTTTTTGATTTAGTAGGAGACAGTTTTGAGTCAGATGGTGGAGCTGATTTACTAGAGAAGGTATTTGATTTGATAGATGATGTATCTTCTTCAGTGTTCAGTAAGTAATGATTCAATAGTGAATGTCTGATTTGGTAAGTTAACTATTAGATTTGATTTTGATCTATTTTCTCAGTAAGAGATACATTTATTTTAATAGTTGATCTATCTATTTTAATGAAAAATGTGTCAAATTTATGACTCCATGTTCTTTTTTCTACATTTGTGATTTATGAATTTTATGACTAATATATATGTTTCAATTAAAGGTAATATGGAACATTCATTACATTCTACAGAGTTAAATTATTCCAAAACCTATCTGAAAGTTTTTCCCCTTTTCTGATAAGATGGTTGTAGTTCGTAAGGTGATAAAATATAACTCAGCTCAAGGAAATACAAACATATCTTTGGCGGAAACAAGTTATGTGTGTGCATATGTATGCATTTATATTAAGTTAAATGATAATACATACTAGGTTAATAAATAAATCTTCCATTTTTTTCTTTCTGCCCTTCAAAAGTGGCTACTCCAGTTACTATTCTCAAGTTTTCATCTTCTCTAATAAAAAGCTTGCTGATTTTTTTTTTCATTTAAAAATACTGATTAGCCTGGCTACTTTGGATTTACTTTCAGCTTTCCTTATCATGACTTATTGCCTGAACTTTATAGATTGATAGATGAATTACTATACACTGCGAACAATAATTCTACTTGATATGTGTTTCATATCACATGTGTTTGAACCAGCATTCATGTTTGCTTAAGACGTGATTCACTGAACCTGGCTGGGCACGGTGGTTTATACCTATAATCCCAGCACTTTGGGAGCCTGGGGAGCAGACCACTTGGTCAGGAGTTTGAGACCAGCCTGGCCAACATGGTGAAACCCTGTCTCTACTAGAAGTACAAAAATTAGCCAGGCGTGGTGGTATGTGTCTTAGTCCCAGCTACTCTGGAGGCTAAGGCAGGAGAATCACTTACACTTGGGAGGCAGAGGTTTCAGTGAGCCAAGATCATGCTGCTGCATTCCAGCCTGGGTGACAGAACAATATTCTGTCTCAAAAAAAAAAAAAGGATGTAATTCACTGAATCTGATTAGAAAAGCTACACATCGTTATCACATAAGCTGAAATATAAAATGTGACCAAATTTTAAATGCCTGATATATGTCATCTTAGAGAATTTCATAGTGTCTAAGAAAACACAGTAAAAAAAAAAAAAAAGAAGAAAGAAAATAAGATGAAACACAAATTATGTTCTATGCTTGTTTAATGATGTGGTCTGTTCCTTGGGTAGCTGTGCTTGATTTTCATTTGTTTGACAATAAAGCTAAGTATAAATAGATGCACATTACTTGTTAGTACATCACAAAGAGAAGCAGCAGCATGGCATACGGGTCAGAATACAGACTGGGATTGCCAGCCCAGGTTTGCATCCTGTCTCTGGCCTAATTTCTTTCCTCTTGGGAAGTTATTTAACCTATTAGTGTCTCACTTATTTCATTTTTAAAGTATAGGTAAAACTTGTAATGGTTATTAGGGTTAGTATTTGTAAAGAACCTAGAACAGTAAATACTATATAAGTGTTTATTAAATTAAAACACAAATAGGGTTTTCAGAAAACCAGAATGAAGACTACTTATGAAAAGCCATGTAATTAGATTACAGAACTGGTTTGTATGATCTCATCTCTTTGTTGAAACTCTGTAATTATCCTGATATACGTGTCAGTGAATTTCTACATTAGGCATTGAGATTCTGCTGTACTCTTTGATAAACTAAATTTGAAGATCTTAACCTGAATGTCCATGAACTGGATAAAGGACTAAATAAAATTCTGGTAGTTCCTACCACAGATTGAAAATCAGCAGTGAAAAATAATCATCTCCACATATATTAACATGGATATATGTGTGCATGTTTATATAAAAAGTTAAAATAAAAAGTTATGGAAACACAGTGATAATAACATTTTTCTTGAAGAAGTTTAAGGGGATCAAAATAAATAGTAATGGTCAAAGGAGATTTTTGCTTTATAATACTCTCATTTAAAAAAACATCATTTATTTCTGTATTAAATTAATATTAAATGCTAATTTAAAATGGAATATTCCATAAAATGATCTAGTTGATGAAAAAAATTGTAAGAAGCTTTAATCAGTCTTTATTTTTGCTACCATATGCTTGGTTAGCCCAAATTAAAAACCTGTATTTTTCATATGACTGATTTTTATATTCTGAGTTTAAAATTATCTCAGTCCAGAATTTCCTTTAGGTATATCCTTGTACATTTGCTACCTAAGTAGAACTCTAGCTGAAGTTGATATCATAAAAGGAGTCAATCTTCTGTTTTTTTTTTTATTTTTTACGATAGCCAACAACGTAATTTTAAGAAACCTCTAGGCTAGGCATGCATTCTTAATCTGGACAATATCATCCCCAAGGGGTAAAAACTTCGTTCTTGGTAGTGATTATGGGAACCTTATTATTTCTTGCTCTTTTCATGTATAAAGCATGAGTATATTACATATAGCACATACATGATATATAGTACATCTATGATGTTAATACTGTATTTCATGAGGTGGGATGATAAATGTCTCCAGAAGCTTCTTAGTGATTAATGATAAAGACAAGGTTGAAAAATGCTGCTCCTGGGGATTAAAACATACATTTACTTTTAAATATTCCATGATTAGTAATATGTTTAAATACTGAATTATGGCATGTAAACTGGGTGAGACTTGAGACTATAAAGAAGATTGCAGGTAGCAATGGCAGAAAAAGCTCTTGCAGTCTCCACAGTTGCTTATGACATTTCACTGCCATTGAGAGGTAAGCTGATACCTAATGGGAATTATACAGGGAAGTCACATGCTTCCTTCCAGTCCCTTAGACAACCCAAGTCTAGAGCAACAGGAAGGAGCTATGGAAGGCTTATTAGGGATGGTGAAGGAAACATCATCTATATCCTAGCATGTGTTTTTAGTTTCAGTGATGCATGCCCAGAAAGCCTAATTGGCCCAGTGCTTAGAGGAACTACCTTCATCTCTCAAAACCAATTTTTATTTTTTGCTCAAAAATAAGAATTTTACTAAGAGAAATTAATACAGCACATTTTATTCCCAGAAGAAACACATTATCTTTTTAGAAAGAAAAATTAAATAGAATATACTTCTTTAGTAAACAAAGTAGAAGCAACAGTAATTGTACATCAAGGGCTGACCTTTTTCCAGGCATCATGCTAAGCACTTACCAAGTAAATTCTCTTGTGTTCAGACTTTAACCTGATAAGGTGGCAATTCCTACTTGACAGAAGAGGACATAGAAGTTTGGAGGGTTCAATGAAAGGTGACATTACTATTTCTCAAGGATAATGTAGAAAGTATTATCATATCAAAAGGAAGACTGTAATAAATAATCTCCAAGATCCTATTTAAATCTAAGTTTCTAAAATGTGCATTATTTTATTCCATTTTTATTGAAAATGCAGTCCTTAGTTATGCTGATATGCAGATAGACACTCTCGTCCATAGTAATACAGTTAGGAAAGCGAGCTGCCATTTTGACTTTGTGCTCCTCAGCCCTGTTTATGAGCACAATACTTAAAACTATGTAGCGCCTCTGCCTCCCCATTCCCACTGATGTCCTTTCTGAAACAGTGATGCTAGGAATAGAGGAATAAGAATCATGGTAAACACCAGAATTATCTTTCGTTTATGGTTGCAACACGTTATCTCCTTTAATTATCCTAATAACAGCACACAATAGCCTGTGAAGGACATACTGTTTTATGGATGGGGACATGAAGTCCAGAGTAGGTAAGTACCTTGTAATTAAGATCCCACAGCTAGCGTATTAATTATGCTCTGTCATTTGACTTCTTCTACCCTGCTGCTCTGCCCATTATGCTAATCCCCCAGGCCTGACCAAAGCCCTGCGTGCTGCAGAATATAAACAGAATGTGCCTTAGGAAGATGAAACTATAGGGGACATTTATACTTTCAAAATGTTGGCCATCCCATAAACAAACCAATACCTCGTGAAAAACCAAAAAGCAGTCAGCATGCCCAGTTAGTCCAAACAATCTTCAACATGTCCTGAGTATCCTTTAATCCTTATTCCAAAGGGTCTGCTTATGACAAAGTCCTCAGAGAGGTCACTCATCAAACTTATACCTATATCCAAATCATACCTACCTTGAAAGTCCTTCCCCAAACCAAGCAAACTTTCAGTGACTTGCGTTTTAATTTCTTGATTCTCTGAACTCCTGCTGCATTTACATAGAATCTAATACAATTAAATTCTCAACAGACTCTTAGCCTAAAAAAAAATGTGTATTTGATTTTTTCCATCTTATATAATAATGGGAAACTTCTCAAGAAAACACCATGTTCTAAAGATAGATGTTAATTTCACAAAAGGTGACATAAAATGAGGAAAAATATTAGGAGATTCTTAGGAAAGATGCATTGCAGCTAAACATCACTCCAGTATTCTAACCCACTGTATTTTCAACCTTTCTGTAGAAATAAAATAGGGAGATAATTAAAAAAGAAATAACGGAGTGAGAAAAGATATGTTTAAAAAAGAGATACGATTGAAAAGCAGAAGATCATTAAAACAAGTAAAACTGAAACTCAGACGAAATTACATACAGTCTTGCTATGGTTTTGACATCTTTCCTGCCCTTACTTTTTAATAGTATGACAATTTTTCCAGTTTCCATAGTAGTAGTAAAATGTTGAACTCCTGAAATGCAGCCACAAGTGTGGCCTAGAAGTTGAAGGAATTTTGAATTGTCAGATAGTACATGGATCATTAGCCATTTTCAGGAAGAAAGGGGCCAAAAAATGGATTTTGACATAACTAAAGTTGATAACATGATTCATGAGCTTGTTCCAAAGACTCTTTCTGGGTTATTTAAAGCACTCAGCTGAATGGATTTTACCAGTTCATTTTCCTAAGCAAAGTCGTATTTCTTGAGGGGCAGAAACAGTAAAGGGGTGCAGAGAGCAAATTCTCAGTTTTATATTACAGCAAATTATTAAAACATGTGACATTTTATGACTTAAAATAATTCTAAAGAAGACTGTTGTCTGAATTGTGTTCCTTTAAAATTCATATATTGAAACCTTAGCCTTATGTGCTTCATAATGTAACTATATTTGAATATAGAGCCTTTAAACAGTTAATTAGGTTAAAATGAGGCTGTTGAAGTGGACCTTAATCCAGTCAACTGGTATCCTTAGAAGAAAAGAAACTCTGGACACACAAAGAGACAACCATGTGAAGAGGCAGCAATAGGGCAGCCATCTGCAAGCCAAGGAGAGAGGCCTCAGAGAAAAACCTACCCTGTGAGCACCTTAGTTTTGGACTTCCCGCCTCCAAAACTCTGAGAAAATAAATTTCTGATGTTTGACCACACATCCTGTGGCATTTTTTAATGGTAGCTCTAGTGAACTACTACAAAAATCTAGAAGAAAACTTGTGTTACAAGCCTTATGAACACCAAATCTGCATTTTCTAAGTATAATTAATTATTCTCACATCAAATTACTTTATGTTTAAGTGATAACTTGATTATTTTTATATAGCTAACTAAAAAGTGATGCTTCTTTTAGAATATTTGCTCTTAAATAAATTAAAACTGTGTAATTTAAATAATTTCCTACCCATGTCTACATTTTCACCATAATTGAAATGATGGAAGTACAAGAAGTAATGAAGTTTGGAAGTATTGTATATATGTAGACATAAAATTTTAAGTTTTCTTAACATCAACAACAATAAATAGGTGCTTTTATTTGGAGGCAGAGTCATAGGTGAGGACTAGAAAAAGTAGATGCACCATTATTTTAAAAAGAAAAAAACGCTCATTTTTCTGTGCTTGTTTCTTCATTAGCACATGAACGAACTAAATAAACAGATCTAATGTTGTAAAATAGAATTTGCAAGAAAGTACATATTTTGCTGAACTATGCTATAGATAAGTTCTTTACTTATCTTTCCCAAAATATTTTATTTTGAAGATATTAAAATAATTATAAAGTAATAATAGCAAATATTACGCACATCATATATCCCACAAATAATGAAATTGGTACAGTTCTTACCCCTATTTTACCTATGAGGTTATTTAAGCAAAGATAAATTAAATACATTGCCCAAGATTTCAGCTTATAAGCCAGGAATGGATCATAAATAATTATCCTCTAGAGGCCAAACTCTTAGCTTCTATGCTTTATTGTATTAAATTAAATATGCTCTATTTAGTTTTTTGAAATCATTTGAAACAGTGCCTTTGCACAAAGACCTAAATATACTGTGAGTCAAATTTACCTTTTGCAACCTTAGAAATAGCATACTGTTAAATCAGAATTGGTCAGCCTAGAGGGATGAAACAAGCGTCTACAAAAAGTTCCCTCTCTAAGTTATATTTATAAGAAATACTGTATTTAGTGTGCTCGACCTTTGAATATTGTCTTTCCTTTCCTTCCTAACCATTCAAGTAACTCTTCTTATATTCATTAGCTCGAAAGTAGGATTTTCCTTCCCTCTCCAGTTAATTTAGATTCTAAAGTTCATGTTAGATCCTAAGTTTGTTGAAGTTGTTTATACTTTATGCAAATTTACTTGGTTCCTCTCATTTTAACCTAAAATTCGAAACTCCATTATCTGAGTGCTTTCCTTGAAGTTCACAGCCAATTTTTCTGTTTTCATGAGATTCCATTCATGTAGCATATTTTTCTTCCACACCTCTGGTTCCTCAGTCAACTCATATTGCTGATTGCTTCCATCCTTTTATAACATTTGAAATTTACCTTAAGTGTTGGTAATCCTCTCCCTCAGCTTCATTTAAGGAGCAGGTATCAAATTCCTTTGATGCTGCCAATATATATGTTATAAAATTCCTGTCTACTGGGATTTTGCTTTGTGAAATTTACATTCCAAGTTGCTTGAAAGATACTGATATCTTCAAAGATGCATCATTCTGGATTCTGAAAATGTGAATTGGATATAGTTTCTACAAAAAATATGGCTACATTTTAGTTTGAGCATTCCTTCATTGAAAATGATTTTTTAATATCTCATACTTTTCCATCTCTTAAAAAATGTCATATTCTTAACCTAAATTTTGTCTTCGGAACTTTGTGGTTGATAATGTCATTTTGTCATTAATGTGCATTTAATTGATTGATTTTGTACTTCCAATATTGATCAATTTTGTATTTGCAATTTTAACTATTATTCAGGGTACATAAACATTCACCAAGATCTTCAGAAACTTATAGTTAAATAGAAAATTTTTATTAATATTGAAATTATTTTTTGACCTTTGAAAATGAGATTTATTCAGTATAAAACCACTTGATAGTTCTCATAAAATCAATTTCTATTATTTCAAAACAGATGTCTTCTTAACAAAATAGAGTCTTTCTTGGTGTTATTAGCATAACTAGGAGCATGGGAGAAAAATACTATTTTGCAATGATTTGTCCTGCATTTATCTGCCTTCTGGAGGAAAATATTCTTAATGGCACTGGCCTGGTACTATCACTCATGAGAGAAAAGCAGAATCTCATATAAGCTACCAAAAAAAAAATAATAATAACTAAACATGGGATAGTACCCACCCATTTACTCTATTTCATTCATTCAACAATATCCATTTTTTTAAAGGCAGGACTACTATGTGCCAGTAATAAAGGTAATAGATGTTTGGGTTCAGTCAATGAACCAAAGAAACTAGAGACAGACAATAAAAAATAAACATGAAAAACATGGTATGTCAGAAGATAAGGGCTATGGAAAAAATGTTTTTTATATAGAGCATAAAGTCTATTAATTTTAAAAATGGATCAGAATAGTAAGAGAGGCCGAGCATATGAGAAATGCTCAAATTTAAGGGAATTAAAGTAGACCACTGTATTGAGTAAATACTTAAAGGAAGTACAGAAATTAGTTTATATGGCTTTCTTAGGGAAGAGAATTCCAAGCAGAGGGCATAGCCCAAGCAAAGAACTGCAGTGGGAAGAAGCCCACATGTTGAAGAAAGAACACAACGGCCACTGAGACTAGAATGAAGTAAGCCAAGAGACGGTGGTAAGAAAGTGATTCAGATAGGTCAGCAGCAGGGGTTGGGTAGGGAGACAGATCATGTAGGGCCTTGAGGACCATTGTATTGATAAGAATTTGGACTTTGTATTAGAGTGAATGGAAGAGCTATTGCAGAGTGTAAAGTGAAGGAATGGCACAGCCTTGTACTTTACTTTCTGTTTTTTTTCTGTGACAAAACATACTTTCAACAAGGAGAACAACAAGGAAACTGGAGAGATGACTACAGAAATCCTGTTGAGAAGAATGTAACTGTGACCAGAGCACTATGACCAGTCTGAACAGACTGAGAGCGAAGTGAGTTGCAGTGGTCAGATTCTGGAGACACCCACACAAATATGCTTATGTAATAATCTTTTCTTTTTTTATTATGAAAAATTCAAGCATGAATAATGTTGGAATAGTGCAATAAGCATTCATTTTCCAGCACCTAGGTCTAATAGTCTAGATAGGTCTAGCAAAAATATTTATTTTTGTAATATATTTGAAAGTTGCTGATAGCCTCTCTCTTCATCTTGGCTTACTTCAGCATCTGAAAAGTAGGAATTCTATAATATCACTTAATATCCAGTTCATTTTAAAATTGTGTGAATTTCATTCTAAATTAAAGATCTGTTTTGACAATATGAAGAATGTATGTGTGGAGATGTATATGATTCCAAGTCAAGATCGAATCGACGTTCATGCAGTATTTGAATGTTAAATCTCTTTTAATATAGAAGTAATTAATTAATAAAAACAATCTCTTTTAATATATTTTGTTTCTCATTTCATTCCCTTGAAGAGTTTAGAAATTTGATCTTACAGAAAGTTACCCACATTAGGCTGAGTGCAGTGGCTCACGCCCGTAATCCCAGCACTTTGGGAAGTCGAGGCCGGTGGATCACGAGGTCAGGAGATCGAGACCATCCTGGCTACACAGTGAAACTCCATCTCTACTAAAAATACAAAAAATTAGCTGGGTGTGGTGGTAGGCACCTGTAGTCCCATCTACTCAGGAAGCTGAGGCAGGAGAACGGCGTGAACCTGGGAAGCAGAGGTTGCAGTGAGTTGAGATCGCGCCACTGTACTCCAGACTGGGCGACAGAGCAAGACTCTGTCTCAAAAAAAAAAAAAATTACCCACATTACATTTGTCTGATTGTTATTTGTGGTATTATTTAACTTTCTCAGTATGTTTAGGTGTAATGGCTTGACTAAAGGCAATTTAAATACTGTTGAGGAGATTTCATTGATACAGCTATGAACTGGATAATACAACATATGAACAGGCACATAATACTTTGCTATCCAGCTGTTACAGATGTTAGAATGATGTACAGTCAGAGGCTATTTGTTTTTATGAAACATTGTTTTTATTCTGAGTGGAATTTTAACCATTTGATATACAGGTAGATGACTTTGTTTCCATTTGTTTTCAATTGTGAGGTTTGTTTTATTTATTTTTGAATTTATAAAACATTCTCATGGTTCAAAATTTAAAAAGTTACTAATAAGTATATTTATAAAAGTCTTTCTCCATCCATATGCTCTCTACCTTATATTCTTTCACCCCTGTAGATAAGGGAGTGACAAAATTTGTAAAAGGCCACTGAATAAATACTTTAGACTTTACAGGTCATATGGTCCCTATGGCACTACACAATTCCGCTGTTGCAGAATTGTGAGAAAGCAACCACAGACAATATATACCTAAATGGGTATGGCTGTGGCCCAATAAAGCTATATACAAAAACATGATTGTATTTGGCCTGTGGGTCATATTTTGCTGAACTATGCTATAGATAACCATTTAAAAAAATTAGACTCAGCCACATTCATTGTTTCTTTTTATATCTTATTTTTCTTCCTTAAACAAAAATAGTGTAGCATATACACTGTTCTGTACTTTGTTAATTTTATTTAAATCACACACACACCCCCAACACACTCCCAAGCATAATATCCATGCATATTCTCCTACTTCTTTTTTATAATTATATAGTGGATAAACACACACACGTGTGTATATATGTATATGTGTGTGTATATATATATGTATATATGTATAATTTATGTGTTTGCGTAGATGGATGGATGGATGGATGGATATTCAGAGTAGATTCCTGGAAGTAGAACTGTTGGGCCAAAAGGAAACACATCTGTAATTCTGTTCAGTTTTCAAAATTCCTCTCCACATAGGCTGAATCATTTTGCATTCCCAATGTCAAATAGATGAGCATGCTGATTTTTTTTAGTCTTGCCAACAGACTGTGCTGTCAAGCTTTTGAACTTTTGCCAAGATTATATATGAAAAATAGTATCTCAGTGTAGCTTTAATTTTCATTTATCTTATTATGAATGAAATTGAACATCTTCTCATACATTGAAGGGCCATTAGCTGTTCTGCTTCTGTGAACTGTCTGTTCTTTTGTGCTCCTTTTTAAATCGAGTTTCAGGATGTATTTTCAAATTAGAGCCAACTGGGTTTCCTAACAGATTGAATGTGATGTTTGAGAAAATAGATAAATCGAGTATAATCAATGTCTTTGTATTTCACAACTGGAAAGATTAAGCTACCTTTAAGTGGGATGAGGAAAGGTGTGGTTAAGGCAGCTTTCAGATGATCAGATCAAGGGATCAAGAGTTCAGGTTTGGATATTGTTGAGTTAATGCTGTCTATTAAATATCCAAATAAAGAGAAAGAGAGATTTCGGGATATGAGTCTAGATGTGGTAGAGAAGTCTGTAATAGAGATGGAAAGCTAGGATTCATTGAATAGAGATGTGAGTGAATACCATGAGACTAATGATGTCACAAAGTGAGTGTGGGTAGAAAGGAGAAGAAAACTAAGGATTGAGCCCTGAATCTTTTGATATTAAAGGTTAGAGAGAAAAGAAACTCCAGTAAACCACCAGTAAGGTAGAAGGAAATCAAGAGAATAAGGCATCTTGAAGGCAAGTAAAGAATCTGTATAAAAGAGAAATTACATGACCAAGGCTGGTAATAAGTTCAGGAAGATGAGGACAATAATTTAGCATTTTGTTTTAAATTGTGATATTTACTTATTTATTATTAAATGTTAAATTTAATGGCCTGGGAAGTCAACAGTTTGGTAGAGGGGAAAGCTATAAAATCTGATGATTTTGTCAGATGGAAAAGCAAATTAAATAATCCTTAAATTTAGAGATGGCAACCAAAAGTTGATTGCAGTAGGAAGTCATCCTCATTTTATGTCAGTAATAAATCCCACTCGAACCTACACAAAATGCTTTGTATAGAAATGTAATATAATATTCATTTTTCTCTCCCCTTCAGTTGAAGTCTAGTATTTGCTATATAACCACATTTTAGAAGGTTCCAAAAAAAAAGAGAATAATCCCTTCTTCAAAAAAATTACAACTTATATAGGAAAAAATATTAAAAAGTGTAAATTTAAAGAATTACATCTGTAAACAACCCCTAAATATTTCAGTGGGAAGAGTTTATAAAATAGTACATGAATAACTAGCAAATAAATTGTATAGACAATCATTATATTTTCCATGAATACATTAAGGGAAAGAGATCACTTTAGCACTTTAGGCTAAATTATTTTCTGCTTCTGCAAGGAAAAGAAAGACTTTCAAAAACAAGGGAATTTTGAACATTACCAGATAAATAATGACGAAACTATTAATAAAATGTTATTGTTACCATTAAGATGATTGTCTCAGCACTTTTACAAATAATTCTGGATCAAAAAGTATTTGAACTTTAAGCAAACCATAAGTAATGCTGTTTCTGTTCCTTCTGGTCAGTCGATGTATTACTGAGTACCCATGCTGTATCAGGCATGTGACCCGATGGGAAGATGGTGGCTGTTGACAAGTCGAAAGGTCCGTACTCCTGGAATTCATTCCAGAGCCTCAATTCAGAACTGATTTTCTTCACTCCCAATTTTTTCTAGCTGGCTCTTCACCATCTGTAACATTTATCTGCACAGCAAAACTTTCTGTAGACGCCCAGACAAGCATGTGGCCCTGTCATTTGCTCTCTTTTCCCTCAGAATTTTCCCTTATATAATTTACATATCTTTCTTGAAGCACTGTCTTTTGCTTGTTATGGAATATAAGCTCCCTGAGGAAAGGAACACACACTTATCTTCGTTGTTACTGGCTTGCAAGGTGACTTTGCAGTTAGAAAGTGAGTAACAAAGATTTGTTGAAGAAGTGAAAGAATGAACATTGGCTTTTTATATGCCATTATACCTATGAGTCCCTTTCTATGCCATCTACACATGTGTAAGCTAAGTGCCCACTTTTATATTTAGTTAGTACTTTCAAGACCAATTTTTATAAATAAAAATTGCATAAACCAGATATTTTAAGGGTAGCAATAGGATGCTATTGGAGGGATACTTTCAATATGAGATATTGGTAGCTAGATAACACAGAAGGAAAATGATGATTTCATAAATAAAAAAGATGTTAGGAAATAAGGGTGAATCTCTACTTGGTTCATTTTGAGTATAAAAAGCATCTTTCTAAAAAAAAATCCATATAAATCTCTGGGGAAAATAAAATTGGTTCCATATTCTAAAATGATTTTTTATTAATTTTATTTCTTTTAAAATATATTTTTCTCTCACATAAAAATTCTGTGTAATATAATTAAATTATTTAATTTTATTATATTTTATTTTAAATTTTAAAATTTTTATTTTAGATTCTAGGGTACATATGCAGGTTTGTTATATAGGTAAATTGCATGTAATGATGGTTTGGTGTACAGATTATTTTAACACCCAGCTAATAATCTTAGTATCTAATAGGTAGTTTTTTGATCCTCATCCTCCTCCCACCCTCCCCTCTCAAGTATGCCCTGGTATCACTTGTTCCCTTCATTGTGTCCGTATGTACTCAATATTTAGCTCTCACTTATAAGTGAGAAGATGTGGTATTTGTTTTTCTGTTCCTGTGTTAGTTCACTTAAGGTAATGAATTCCAGCTCCATCCGTGCTGCTGCAGAAGAGACAATTTTGTTCCTTTTTATGGCTGCATAGTATTTCATGCTATATATGTACCACATTTTCTTTATTTAGTCTACTGTTCATGGGAATTTAGATTGATTCCACATCTTTGCTATTGTGACTAGTGCTGCAGTGAACATACGCATGCATGTGTCTTTATGGTAGAACAATTTCTATTCTTTTGATTATATATCCATTAATGGGATTGCTGTGTCAAATGCTGATTCTGCTTTGAGTTCTCTGAGAAATCCCCAAAGTGTTTTTAACAATGACTGAACTAATTTACATTCCCAGCATCAGTTTCTTAATAACTTTGCCAGCATCTGTAATTTTTTGACTTGTTAATAATAACCATTCTGAGTAGTGTAATATGGTGTCTTATGGTGGCTTTGATTTGCATTTCTCTGATAATTAGTGATGTTGAACATTTTTTCATATGCTTTTTGGCTGAGCATATGTCTTCTTTTGAAAAGTGTCTGCTCATGTCTTTTGCCCACTTTTTAATGTTTGTTTTTTGTTTGTAGATTTAAGTTCCTTATAGATTCTGAATAATACACTTTTGTCAGATGCATAGTTTGCAAATACTGTCTCCCATTCTATAGGTTATCTGTTTGCTCTGTTGATAGTTTCTTTTGCTGTGCAGAAGCTCTTTAGTTTAATTAGGTCCCATTTGTCAATTTTTGTTTTTGTTGCCATTGCTTTTGGTATCTTCATCATCAAATATTTGCCAGGTCTCATGTTCAGAACAGTATTTCCTAGATTATCCTCCAGGGTTTTTATAGTTTTAGGTTTTCTATTGAAGTTTTCAATCCATTTGAGTTTATTTATGTATATGGTGTAAGGAAGGGGTCTAGTTTCAATCTTCTTCATATTACTAACCAGTTATTCCAGCACCATGTATTGAACAGGGAGTCCATTCCCCATTGCTTGTTTTTGTCAATGTCGTCAGATTTCAGATTGTTATAGGTGTGAAGTATTATTTCTTGATTGTATGTTCTGCTCCACTGAGCTACATGTCTATCTTTATACCAGTACTATGCTGTTTTGGTGAGTGTGGCCTTGTGCAATTTGAAGTCAGATAACATGATGCCTCTAGCTTTTTTCTCTTTGTTTAGGATTGCTGTAGCTATTAAAGCTCTCTGTTTTTGATTCCATATGAATTTTTAAGTAGTTTTCTTCTAACTCTGTGAAGAATGTCATTGTAGGAATAGCATTCAATCTGCAAATTGCTTTTGGCAGTATGGCCATTTTAAAAATACTCTTCTTATCTATGAGCATGAAATACTTTTACATTTGTTTGTATCATCTCTCACTTCTTTGAGTAGTGTTTTGTAATTTGCATTATAGAGATATTTCGCCTCCCTGATTAGCTGTATGCCTATATATGTTATTATTTTTGTGGCTATTGTGAATGGGATTGCATTCCTGGCTTGGCTGAGCTTGAATGTTGTTGGTGTATAGGAATGTTACTGACTTTTGTACATTGATTTTGTATCCTGAGACTTCGCTAAAGCTGTTTATCAGATCAAGAAGCTTTAGGGCAGAGACTGCAGGGTTTTCTAGGTATAGAAAATAATCTGCAAATAGAGATAGTTTGACTTCCTTTCATCCTATATGGATGCCTTTTTTTTTTTTTTTTCTTTTCTCATGCCTGATTGCTCTGGTGAGGGATTCCAGTACTGTGTTGAATAGGAGTGGTTTGAGGGGGCATTCTTGTCTTGCTCTGGTTCTCAAAAACAATGCTTCCAGCTTCTGCCCATTCAGTGTGATTCTGGCTGTGGCTTTGATATGGATAGCTTGTATTATTTTGAAGTATGTTCATTCAATGCCTAGTTTGTTGAGGGCTTTTAAGATAAAGCGATGTCTAATTTTATCAAAAGCTTTTTTCTGCATCAGTTGAGATAATCATGTGGTTGTGTTTTTCGTTCTGTTTATGTGATGAATCACATGTACTGATTTATGTAGGTTGAACCAACCTTGCATCCCAGGGATAATGCTTACTTGATCATGGTGGATTAGCTTTTTCATGTGCTGCTGGATTCAGTTGGCTAGTATTTTGCTGAGGATTTTTACATCTATGTTCATCAAGGATATTGGCCTGAAGTGTGTATGTGTGTCTCCCAGGATTTGGTATCAGGATGATGTTGACCTCATAGAATGAGTTAGAGAGCAGCCCCTGCACCTCCATTTTCTGGAATAGTTTCACTAAGAATTGTACCAGCTTTTCTTTATGCATCTGGTAGAATTTATGGTGAATCTGTCTGGTCCTGGGCTTTTTTTGGTTGAAAGACTTTTTATTACTGATTCAATTTTGGAACTCATTATCAAACTGTTCAAGGATTCAGTGTCTTCCTGCTTCAGTTTTAGGAGATTGTATGTGCCCAGGAATTTACCCATTTATTGTAGGTTTTCTAGATTGTGTGCAGAGGTTTTTCTAATGGTCTCTGAGGGTTTTTTTGTTTGTGTGTTTAAGGAATGAAGGGTTTTATTGAAAATGAAAGTACACTTCACAATGTGGGCCTGAATATAGGGGGTCAAAGGCCCTGTTACAGAGTTTTTGTGAATTTAAATACCCTCTGCTTGGGGTACGCTCTGTGCAAATGAAGAGAATTAAGTAAAGTTACAAGTCATTTACTCAGTGTCTGCCCTATGGAGAGGATATTTCCTGTTATAGCTGAAATGTGAATCAGCCTTATGTTCCCTGCTTCTGGACTCTATTCTCCTGCCTCATCTACCCACTTAGAGATGTGATCCTCATAAATCTTTATGGGAGGCAGAGGGACCATTGGCCTTTTTTTCTGTAACTGCTTCATGCTGACTTGGGACATAGTCTCTACCTATTAGGGATCACGGAACTCTAGCCCTGCTCTATCTAGTGGAGTCAGAGTAGTTTCTTGATGGCCAGGGGTGGTGTCTTCACCTGGAACTGGTTGGAGCCTTTGTTGCATGATCATCTGAAGCTTGATGGTCTCTCAGGGGTTCCAATGGGTGCACAGTTCCAAAAGTGTGGAGGGACCCTTCTCAGATGCAAGACCACGAACCCAAAGTTCAGGGTCCCCAAGTTTTGTTGTAGTGTGCATGGCAAGGATGATCTTTCTCCGATGTTTCCAGGAGATTCAAATCATAAATAGCTTTCTTTACCCTTTTGCCAGCATGCCAGTCTTCTGGGTTCTCTCTCCCTGAGCGGCCCTAGTGAACCTGCATGACTCTTCCTCCTGCCTGGCTCACCAAAATATGTTAATGGTGGAGGGTGTCCAAGTTCTTGGCATCTTGAATAAAGAATTGAACAAAATGCACAAACAAAGCAAAGAAAAAATGAAGGGTTTTATTGAAAATGAAAGTATATTCCACAGTCTAGGAGCAGGGCTGAGTGCTGGGGCTCAAAGGCCTCTCTGAGGGTCTTTTTGTGTGTCTGTCAGGTCAGTGGTAATGTCTCTTTTGATATTTCCAATTGTGTTTATTTGAATCTTCTCTCTTTTTTCTTTATTTATCTAGCTCACACTCTATATATCTTACTATTTATTTCAATAAACCAACTCCTGTATTTGTTAATCTTTTGTATAATTTTTGCATCTCAGTTGACTTCAGTTCAGCTTTGATTTCGGTTATTTCTTGTCTTATGCTAGCTTTGGGGTTGGTTTGCTTTTGTTTTTCTGGTTCCTCTAGTTGCAATGTCAGGTTGTTAATTTGAGATCTTTTTAAAATTTTTGATGTGTGGGCATTTAGTGCTATAAACTTCCCTCTTAACCCTGCCTTAGCTGTTTCCAAGATTTTGGTGTGTTGTATCTTTGTCCCAATTATTTTCAATGAATTTCTTGATTTCTTTCTTAATTTCATTATTTGCCCAATAGTCATTCAGGAGCAGGTTGTTTAATTTCCATGTAATTAT